>NC_041233.1:12458889-12497786 GCF_002837175.3 Physeter macrocephalus | reverse complement strand
ACGAACCCGCGTCCCCTGCATCGGCAGGCGGACTCTCAACCACTGCGCCACCAGGGAAGCCCTACCTTGTTATTCTTTTAATAATCAAGAGATGAATCACTGTGGGGGGCGGTGTGCGGTATAAGTGTGTAAGTGTAAAAGCCTTCTGGACTTGCTCTGATATTGTAAAGTGGTGTTTTACTTTTCAGATGGATTTTTTTCTAAGCTATTTAGAGAACTTATCAACGTTTCTGTGGCCGATGCTTTATGAGTTTGCTTAGGAGATAAAGCTGCCAAGCTTACTAAAACTTGTATTTAAGTTTACATTGCTACTTGTTCGTGGGTAGATATTCCTGGGAAGTCAGACTTTCAGATAAGCTGAAGTACTTCAGTAGTGTATCTGGCAGCAGGACCCAAACTAATGTTTTGCTCCTGAGGCCAGTGCAGTGGCAACAAAGTGCTTCCAGATCAAATTAAGTCGAGCTGGATATTTACCCAAGGTGGTTTAGGGAAGCATTGCCAGGAAAGAAATGTGAATCCTGGCCTAGGAGGAAACAGGACTGGAGTCGGAGGGCATGGCTAAGGCAGAAGTGGGAGACGACAGAGAAAAAACAAAAGGTGGAGAATCCAGAGAAGTTGGAAGGCAGTTTAAAGAATCTGACAGCATCTCCCACAAGTGTGGGAGGGAGTGTGAGAGGAGGCCTGGCAGCTTAAAGGATAACAGGTCTTACCTATACTGTAGTTTTTGTAGAGGCACTATAACGTAGTGACAACCCCAGACCCTGGAGCCAGTCTGCTTGGTTTTGAATCCTGTGTCACTCAGTAGCTGTCTGGCGATGGACAATTTACCTGTTCTGTGAAATTAACTGTTAAGCCTCAGTTTCCTGAGCTGTAAAATGGGGATAATTATAGTACCCATCTGTTGGGCTGCACCCTGTAAGGCCTGTGCTTGCCCAGCTTCAAGACGGAAGAAAGAGCCTGGAGTCAGCGACAGAGACATCAGTGGTTTAATGGAAGGGGGGAGCTTACAAATCCAAAGCAAGATCCTGGAGTGACGCCCCACCGTGTGTGGTAGAGGGTGGGCAGGACACGGATGCGGGTTTTCGCTCCCGGGGTGGGGAGGGGAGATTGCCAGTTATAGGGGAATTGACATCAGGTTGGCTCATTGGTTACCGGGAAACTAGGAGAGAGGCACACACCTCCCCACCTAGTGATTGGATAAGAGCAATCACTAGGTGGGGCCTGGGGCCAGTATATAGGAAGGTCAGTCATGCAAGTAGGTGTAGGTGAAGCAGGCACCAGTCAGGCAGGGGATGTACAGAGAGCAAGAGAACAGCCATCTTGGTGGCCTGACCATACACCATCATGTTGGGTCATTGGGAATATTAAAGGAACATATGTGTAAGGCACATGGCAGGGGCTCTAAAAGTGTTAGTCATTATAATTATGACCTAGGTTTCCTTGAACGTCCGAATTTATTTGTGATGAAGATGTTGGAAATTGTATGCTGAGAGAGCTGCTCTTGCTTTCACTCAGTCTGAAGAGGAGAGCATAGGAGACTGGGCTGTGGCACACTGAACCAAAATGGATTGACTGTGGACTGTGGACTGTGCCAAAATGGATTTGGCAGAATTGGGGAGTTTTTAGTTGTAACACATAGGAAGTTAGATGGGGCAAAATTAAGGATCAGCATGAATCCACTGTCTTTGTCTATTCAGGCTGCTGTAAAGTAGCATAGATTGAGTGGCTTATACACAATAGAAATTTATTTCTCACGGTTCTGGAGGCTGGAAGTCTGAGATCAGGGTGTCAAGGTCAGCGTGGTTAGATTCTGCTGAGAGCCCTCTTCTGGGTTACAGACTGCCACCTTCTCCCTTTGTCCTCATGTGGCAGAAGGGAAGAGGAAGCGCTCTGAGGTTCTCTTTTATAAGGGCACTAATCCCATTCAGGAGGGTTCTACCCTATGACCTAATCACCTCTCAAAGGAGAAACTTCCTAATTCCATCACACTGGGGGTTAAGATTTCAACTTACAAATTTTGGAGAGACACAAACCTTCACACTGTAGTATCCACCTTCAGTGAAAGTGGTGAGAAGAAAAACAAAACTCACAGTAGAGTTTTTCTTTAATTGAAAAAAAGAAACTCAAAAGCAAAAGAGTTGTGGGGCTTCCCTGGTGGCGCAGTGGTTGCGCGTCCGCCTGCCGATGCAGGGGAGCCGGGTTCGCGCCCCGGTCTGGGAGGATCCCACGTGCCGCGGAGCGGCTGGGCCCGTGAGCCATGGCCGCTGAGTCTGCGCGTCCGGAGCCTGTGCTCCGCAGCGGGAGAGGCCGCAGCAGAGGGAGGCCCGCATACCACAAAAAAAAAAAAAAAAAAAAGCAGAAGAATTGAAATAATGTGACCTGGGACTTCCCTGGCGGTCCAGGGGTTAAGACTTTGCCTTCCAGTGCAGGGGGTGTGGGTTCAATCCCTGGTCAGGGAGCTAAGATCCCACAGGCCTCGGGGCAAAAAAAACCAAAGCATAAAACAGAAGCAGTATTGTAACAAATTCAATAAAGACTTTAAAAATGGTCCATGTCAAGAAAAAAATCTAAAAAAAAAAAAAAAGAAATAAATAATGAGACCTAGTTGAAATATTGTGATCCAGTTGAAAGAAAGAAACATGGGCATGAAATGGAGGTTTTGGGGAAATGATCTTAATCCCTGGTGAACAGGTATTGATAAACTAATGCCCATGGACCAAAACTGGTCTATTAACTTGTTTTTGGACAGCTCGTGAGCTAAAAATGGTTTTTACATTTTTGTTTCGTTGAAAAAAAATTGAAAGAAGAATATTTCATGGCACGTGAAAACTAGGTAAAGTTAAAGTTTCAGTGTCCATAAATAAAGCTTTATTGAAACACAACCATATTCATTCCTTCATGATTCTTCTCTGGCTGCTTTCACACTTCAAGGGCCAAGTTGAGCATTTGTGACAGAGATTGTATGGCCCACTATGCCTTAATTATTTACTCTCTAGCCCTTTATAGAAAAAGTCTGTTGACCCCTGGTCTTAATCAAAGCATGAGTGTATCTCTTATTGTTTCAGGTTCCCAGAACATCAATTCATATTTTCCCTCTTTGTGATAATGTATACTTTAGGCATGCATGGAAGCATAATTAGTGTTTTATTTCACTTTTTCCTTTATAGTGATGATTTGTTTGTTTGTTTGTTTGTTTTTTTGCGGTACGCGGGCCTTTCACTACTGTGGCCTCTCCCGCTGCGGAGCACAGGCTCCGGACGCGCAGGCTCAGCGGCCATGGCTCACGGGCCCAGCCGCTCCGCGGCATGTGGGATCTTCCCGGACCGGGGCACGAACCCGTGTCCCCTGCATCGGCAGGCGGATTCTCAACCACTGCGCCACCAGGGAAGCCCTATAGTGATGATTTTTAAATTGGGATTTTATTGTTGAAGATTAAAAATTACGGTTTTACAGTTTACACAGTTCCACAAGAGAGCTCTAATTACTCTTCACTGCCCTGAAAGAATCCCTGCATCTTTTTTTTTCTCTTCTTTTCGGCCAAGCCTCGTGGCTTGTGGGATCTTAGTTCCCCCACCAGGGATCGAACCTGGGCCCTCTTCAGTGAGAGTGCGGAATCCTAACCCCTGGCCCACCAGGGAATTCCCTCCTGCATCGTTCTAAGCCATAACTACCTTCTCATGGGCTGTGGGCTAAAGAAACTAGTGTCCAAAGTGGAATTTTATTTTGCTGCCCTGTCGTACACTTAGCCTATCATAGGTGTTTGATAAAACCTACTGAATTGATTTTATATGTTTCCCTTATATTTCATGATGTTGACAGATAAAGTTAGTTGGTGAGCAATGGGGAATTATTTATTTTCTCAACTTAAGGTCAAAATACAGAACTTTCAAAATACCAAGAATATTTTTAAGTGTCTAATTATACGGCACTTTGTTAGAACCTCTACAAAGAAATAGTGTTAGAGAAAAATATGAATTAATAATGAATGGATGATAATGCAGTATGGAATTATATGAAAGGTCCTCTTTTCAATTCTTTCAGTTTGTTTTCTGAAATGCTTTCAACTTTTGAAGTATGTGCCACTTTTAAAAAGATAAGGCAGAATTCAATTCGTCTACTTTTATAACTTCTCAGTAGTCAGCAAAGAGATACTTTATTGGTAGCCACAAAAAGATACTCTTTTAGCTGTCATTACATTAATGTGAGCAATTAATTAACATTTGCAAGCGAAGGTTTTTTTCTTTGGGGATGAAGGAGTTAACTTTAAATATATTAGGAAGGGACAGCTGTGGTACCAAAAAAAAAAAGTTTTCTTATAACTCTAAGACAGAGCCATTTGGTTATTTGTAAGAATTTTTTATGGGTTTTTACCATAAGCTTGGCATCCTATTGGGGGTTTGATATAATTTGGTACAGACCATTTAAAAAGTATGATCAACCTATTTAGACTATTTTTTTTATTACAGATCTACTTACTTCTTTCCTGTGTTTTCATGTGACACTTCTCAATGGCATTTAAATTTTAAAACAATCAAAAACTTGAAATCAGAGCCATATAAGAACACTGAAAATTAATTGGGCTAATGTAACTTTCCATTCCAGTGTGGTTAGTGTGATCTATGCTTAAAAAATGGAGTATTTACAGTGTTGCCCAAATGTGCAAACCAGGCATATTTTATAATTTTAATACCCTATCAGAGTTCACTTTACTCTTCTCATAATTTATTAATATCAAGCATCCATTCTGGTGGTTAGCAATGGATTTGAACTATCAAACCACTATAAATATCCTAAAACTAAAATATATCTTTCATCTCAAAAAATAAAACATGAGAACTTTTCTTTTCCAAAAGGAATGCATACATAACATGGAGCCAGAAAAGTACTTTTTTGGTACTTTTTTAAGTACCCAAAAAGGAGTTGCATAGGTATTTGTTAAGGACGTTGGGCTCCTGGTGTCAGACTGGGTGTGAATCCTTCTTATGGCATTTACAGCTTTCTGATGTGTGGCAAATTTCTCAAACTTTCTAGCCCTAGGTCACTTCAAGTGTAGACTGGGAATAATAATAGGACCTACCCAATAGGGTTATTATAAGGATGAAACAAGATGGTGCAATGTAAAGTGTTTAACACAGTGTCTGAGCTACAAATGCGAATTCTTAAAATAAATTGTCACTACTGTTGTTATTATCTTCAGGATTCTTGTTGTGATTTTAATATGAAGGCACACACATGAATGCCAGTTTAAAAAAGAAATCAAATTGTAATACTAATAATGCTTGTCCTGAGAGCCCCAAATGATAAGAGATTAAACAGTTCCCATTTCCTTTTTAGGTTCAAGCATTGGACTTTTTATATATGCTGCTCTGCAGAGACTGCTGATTGAGTTCTATGGACTGGATGGATGTCTGCTGATTGTAGGTGCTTTAGCTTTAAATATATTAGCCTGTGGCAGTCTAATGAGACCCCTTCAGTCCTCTGATTGCACTTTGCCTGAAAAAATAGCTCTGGAAAATGTACCAGATAGATACTCGATTTACAATGAAAAAGAAAAGAACCTGGAAGAAAACATAAACATTTTTGAAAAGACCTACCGTGGTGAGGAAACATGTAAGAGCACTTTAGCCAGTGGTGACTGGAAACCAGAGAGTCTACTTCATAAAAACCCAACAACAATGGCACACACAAAAGAGACTGAAACGTACAAAAAGAAAGTTGCAGAACGGACATATTTTTGCAAACAGCTTGCCAAGAGGAAATGGCAGTTATATAAAAACTACTGTGAAGAAACTGTGGCTCTTTTTAAAAACAAAGTATTTTCAGCACTCTTCATCGCCATCTTTCTTTTTGACATCGGAGGATTTCCACCTTCATTACTTATGGAAGATGTAGCAAGAAGTTCAAATGTGAAAGAAGAAGAGTTTCCTATGCCACTTATTTCCATTATTGGCATTATGACAGCAGTTGGTAAACTCGTTTTAGGGATACTGGCTGACTTCAAGTGGATTAATACCTTATATCTTTACGTAGCTACCTTAATAATTATGAGCCTGGCCTTGTGTGCAATTCCATTTGCCAAAAGTTATGTCACATTGGCACTACTTTCTGGGATCCTTGGGTTTCTTACTGGTAATTGGTCCATCTTTCCTTATGTGACAACAAAGACTGTGGGAATTGAAAAATTAGCCCATGCCTACGGGATATTAATGTTCTTTGCTGGACTTGGAAATAGCCTTGGACCACCAATTGTTGGTAAGATATTTATCTTAAAGTCAGTCCATTTTACTGTTCTTCTTTGTAACATCTCTGGATACAGAAATTCATACTGTAATCATAGCACAGATTTATACAAAATAAATCTGCGTGGAATGTCTCCTGATCATGATTTAATCAAAATCACTTTGATGTAGTTGGAAAATCCAGTACACTTGCTCAGGAATTTGTGTTCCTTCTTCATCTGGGAGAAACCCAAAATGCCTGCTTATTCTTGTCCAACTATTTGAGAAATTCTCCTCCTCTAACTCCCATTAGGCCACTTTGGGAGTAGATTGGGTAATGTATATCCTAATCTGCACTGTATATAAATTTTTTTAATTAATTTTTTTATTGGAGTATAGTTGATTGACAATGTTGTGTTAGTTTCTGCTGTACAGCAAAGTGAGTCAGTTATACATACACATATATCCATTCTTTTTTAGATTCTATTCCCATATAGGTCATTACAGAGTACTGAGTAGAGTTCCCTGTGCTATACAGTAGGTCCTTATTAGTTATCTATTCTATATATAGTAGTGTGTATATGTCAGTCCCACGAACTGTATGTAAATTGATGAAATTAGAGTATTCCTATTCATACTGTGTCTATCACACTCACTTTTTTCTTCCTCTCTTTTCAGGTTGGTTTTATGACTGGACCCACACCTATGACATTGCATTTTATTTTAGTGGCTTCTGCGTCCTGCTGGGAGGTTTTATTCTGCTGCTGGCAGCCTTTCCTTCCTGGGATACATGCAACAAGCAACTCCCCAAGCCAGCTCCAGCAACCTTTTTGTACAAAGTTGCCTCTAATTCCTCTAATGTTTAGAGGAATATTGGAAGGCACTGAAGACTGTTTTCTCATAGCAAAATTTCACTGTGGCTGATCTGAATTAATTTTCTTTTTTTTTTACACATATCCTATTCTTTATGGACTGAATATGTAGCCTCTATCTCCTGTATTTTTTTTTCTCTTTTTTCCTTTTTCCAAGAAGTGGGACTATTCTGTTTTACTATTATTCATGAGTTCTGGACATTGTGATAATTTTGGCCAGCCTCAGAAGGCTTTCTCTGTGTAAAGAAATATGATTTATCTGCGGACTCCATTAGTTCCATTGCAAGGCAGCCAGAGGAGGCTCTAGCTATTTTAAAACTGGTGCAAGCAGCGTGACGAGATGTGTGTGTAGCCTGCCAGGGACTAAATCACTCTCTTCTCTCTGCTAGCCTCGCTAGTAAATAGAAGACTTCGAGCCAGTCAGGAAATGAAAGGGGTTCCTAAAACAGCATTAAGAATTGTGGTGGCACAAAATTGATCATTTTTAAAAATTATATTTTAAACTACCGTCACCAGTTTTCATTACAGTAAGTCCCCTACCTATGAACCTTCAAGTTGCAAACTTTCAAAGATATGAAGTGCGTTCACACGTCTAATCACATAAGTTAGTTCACGTGTCTGGCGTAGATTGTCATGTGCGTGCATCCTCTACAAGTGGTTGTGCTTTTGTGTACTTTACTGTACAGTACTGTATAGAGTACAGTAGTACAGTATCTTTATTTCAAGCCCAGGATGTCCGGAAGCAAGCGTAAAAGCAGTGATGATGTAGCTGGTACTACTGTACTTTTCAAGGTACTGTACTGTAAGATTAAAAATGTTTTATTTTTTGTTTGTTTTTTATGTATTATTTGTGTGAAAAAGTATTATAAACCTATTACAGTACAGTACTATAGAGCCGATTGTGTTAGTTGGGTATGTAGGCTAACTTTGTTGAACTTACGAACAAATTGGACTTCGAATGTGCTCTCAGAATGGAACTCATTTGTATGTAGGGGACTTATTGTATTCTGTTTACCTTGATGAACCACCCACATGTTTGGTGCCCACTGAGGATACATCCTTTCAATTCCTAAGGTGTTTGCTGAGTTGCAGGCAATCTCCAAACAGAGGAGTAGAGTCACTGTAGCCTTCTTCATGGTTGGCCGCTGGAACCTCGCTCACTTTTGTTTGTCAGCATCCACTCAGCTGATGTTTCCCAAGAAGTGCTGATTTTACCTGTTTCCAAATTGGAAATGCATATTTAAAGCATTCCGTTCTGGCAAATGGGAAACATCCATTTGCTTTGGGCACAGTGGAGATGAGTTGCAAGTCCTTGCATGTCTTGTCAGTGAAGCATTTATTTGCTACTATCAGATTTTATCACTATCCAATTTTAACTCAAGGGCAGAACTAAAAATTTGTGTGTGTGTAGATGTGTGTGTGGATGTGCACACGTTGTGCTCTGAGCCTGTGAGCTATTCAGTACGTGGGAAGGGAAAAAGTCAATAAGAAATTGATACCCTCCTCCAACTTTATTCACTCTTAAGAAAAATATTCTAGGAAGAAAATCAACATTTAATATGTTGACATTTTTCTAAAGAAATGTTTTAAAAACTTTGCTATGCATCAGAATCTTCTATAGATCCTTTTTAAAATGTAGTTGCCTGAGTACCACTAGTAGAGACTTTGATTATGTAGTTCTAGGCTGTGGGCTAAGCATCTGTATTTTTTTTTTTTTTTTGCGGTACGCGGGCCTCTCACTGTTGTGGCCTCTCCCGTTGCGGAGCACAGGCTCCGGACGCGCAGGCTCAGCGGCCATGGCTCACGGGCCCAGCCGCTCCGCGGCATGTGGTATCTTCCCGGACTGGGGCACGAACCCGTGTCCCTGCATCGGCAGGCGGACTCGCAACCACTGAGCCACCAGGGAAGCCCAGCATCTGTATTTTTAATGAACTCTTTAAGTGATTCTGAGAGCACAACCTGACTTGAGAATGACTGTTTTAAGATTGACAGTAGAGAAACATTTTTTTTCTCTTAAATAAAAAAACAAACAAAAAACCCATTGAGGTGAGGGGTTTTTAATACATAGCCAAGTTTGGTTCTTTAAATAGGAGGCACTCTTCCCATTGTGCCAAAATTGTCTTTTCATTTCTTTCGAAATATGTAAGGTTATTTTATACTTCTATGTTGCCTTTCTTCAAAGGCACCTGAAGCACTTTATAAGCATGAATCCCCACAGCACCTCAGTGAGGTCGGTAAATAGTGCTTTTCTAGGCAGTAAACCTGGAGTGTGGGGAATTTCATAACTGAATGAATCCTATTCAATAACCCAGTAATGGGGCTCCAAAGCACCTTGGACTTCTGCTCCATATTCAGACTTCTGGAAACTTTTCTATGCCTCACTCTTTAGTCACTGTCAAGGTTAGTAAGTAAAATAAATAGCATTCAAAAAAAATTAAAGGAAATGTTTTTGTGATAAAAGTTCCTTTTTGCCAATATCATGTTCGGGAAATCCAATAACCTTTTCTTAACTTTTATGCCATCTCCACATTCATTCATCAACGTTGATACCGTCCAAGTGCGTCTTTACCATGTCTACTAATGTGTTCCAGCGTGTGCATTATCCATTGTCTAGGGAATGAATTTTAAGTTACAAT
Organism: Physeter macrocephalus; assembly: GCF_002837175.3. Lineage (NCBI taxonomy): Eukaryota > Metazoa > Chordata > Mammalia > Artiodactyla > Physeteridae > Physeter > Physeter macrocephalus. Next base: position 12,488,060 of record NC_041233.1, on the reverse strand, counting down.
AAAATACTTTTTGTTTGTTTTGCCTCAGTGGGGTTGCTTTTTCTCTTCTTAGCCCCCAGAATTACAGTCATACTTGAATGTAAAAATATGAATTCTCTGATTTCACTTCAGATCCAGAATCTGGTGATATAGATATTAACATATTCAAAAGTCAATTTGCTAAACCATTTTGACCATTGCCTTCCAAAAAGCTAAAATATCAGTCCTACAGAATCCTTTTGAGGAAAGGGAGATGGACCCCCCCTTTGGAATTATTAGTATTGATCTTGCTACTCATTAATGGAATTCTTGGTCTGTTCCAATCACATTATATTATTCATCCCTCATAATAGCCCTGTGAGATGGGGTTTATGACCCTCTTTGTATGGTATGAAACATAATTGCCATGACATAAACAACATACACAAGTAATTTCTAAAAGCAAAATGAGAAAGGTTTCTAGCAAACCCTTTGATTTCTAACGTGGCTAGGAAGTGGAGCCTAGCTGGGAGGGTTGCTATAAAGCCAGCTCTTTAGGGAATAGAGGAGTCATGTTTATGTAAGTAATTATTCTTGACTTGCCTATTTCCTAAGCTTTTAAAAAACCCATTTAATAATGAAATTTTATTGATTAGAATACGATCTTTCTTTTGTGACTCAGAAGATATTTCTTGACATTCCAAGTGCCTGGGGCTGATTTGAGGAAATATATGAAATAAGAAAGTCTTCACTGACTCTAACATCTCCTCACTTCTGCTTTCTGCTTTCTCTCTCTCTCTCCCTCTCTCTCTCTCTCTCTCTCTCTCTTTCTCTTGATGGGCCTCCCAGAAGCCAGTTGGTGATCTAATTTTCTCTAGGGTGACCGTGTCTTCAGGGGAGAAGGTTCAGCCACCAACTTTTAAAGTCCCCATGAGAAACAATCCCAAGAATCAGGAGTTCCTGCTCTGGGAGGTCATGACCGAGCAGGATGGCTGTTGTCTTGTACTGGCCAGAAAGGCCCGTGACCTCAGACAGCCTCAACTTCTAGTAATCACTGTAGGATTATCTCAACTCAGGACGTTACAGGAAATGAAGAGCTCTGTTTTTAATAAAAGAATGTCTCCTTTTTTCTTTGACTTGGAAGGAGTGTTATATTAAACACATAAATATGCAACTTACATGAGCAGTGCCATACAATTTCTCCTTCATTAACAATCTTGGGACCTTTTGTTCTACAGTTGATTGTGTCTGAAGAATGCCAGTTAGTAAGATGCCTCTGAGTAAGGAGTTTAACTCCAATCAGTTAAAATGATCCGAGATCTGTGAATAATACTTGGAGAGACAGTGTACGTACTTATTAGGGTTGTAATTCCTGGGTTCAAATCCCAGCCCAGTTCCTGTGGCTGGGTGATTGTCAGCAAATTAGTTAGCCTCTCAAAGCCTGTCTTCTCATTTGTCATACACGTCATAGGGCTATTGTGGGAATTGAATAAGATAACCCATATGTATACCTGGCACATGTTCAGTAAATATTAGCTATTATTATTTTTGTTGTGGTCATTATTCTTTAGTGAGTGTGTGGCTTCTCAGTACCCAGGGGAAGTATCCAGTGTTCCTGGGCCCAGGTGTGGGGTATGTGTTTGCACTGAAGGGTCTCATTTAGAAGAAGGAGAATGAGCCTTCTGTCACGGCTCTTGCCCTCCCCCATGCATGTCCTTGTCAAAATCTTGCATCCTTAGGGATTCATGACTCAGCACATTTTTCTGAAATTGCCATTCAGAAGCCCTGACACGAAACAAAACACACGCTGTTCCTCCACAAATCACATAGAATCCACTTTGCAAATTGAATTACTATGGGAATTTGAACTTTTATTTTTTTCCTTAAGAACTGATCACCCAAGCTGCTTGGAAGGCGGGACTGAAATTGGGCAAAAAGCAAAATGCTCCCGTTTGTTTACTGAGCACGAATTGGCTTCGGCACAGGGCCCTTACCTCACTGCCTGCCCAGTATGCCTTTGAGATTTACCCTTGAGGCAGTGTAATTCCTTGCCAGGTCCTCTGGGATTCTATTCCCAGCAGATTCTATTCCTAATAGTCGTGTTAGTTGCTTTTTACTACATACATTCCTTGTCCCACCGAGTCATTTACTTTCATTTTCCCTTCAAAAATAAAAAGATATATATCTTTAAAAATTTCATCAGTTTTCTCTATTGTGATAGTCTAAAATCTTTGGTAAGCAGCATGTGTTCGGAAAAGAATAATGAACTGCTGTCAAGGTGCTGAACTGCTGTAGGTCACCTTAAAACTACATAGCCACAGAGATAAGCCTGGTTTTTCTTCCTGGGAACGTCATCCATCCAGCTTACATCTTAAAACTCCCGAACATTACAGCGTTAAGAGGAAATTTCTAGGACTAGCCCTGATGACTCTAGCACCATAACAACAAAGGAGACCAGGTGGGACTGGTTAGATCAACCTCTAAGGAGTGATGGACCAGGGTCAGCAGCTCATTTGCATACAGTCGCCAAGGCTGCCGGGAGGGTGCCATCTTGAAAAGTCCTGGGAAGTGTTATCTCCCTAAAGGTCAAAGGTGAGCAAGAACCAGGTGGAGGAATCATTTGAGGCCGGTGAGAGGGCTGTGGTACACACAGAGTGGCGATGAGCTCAGGCCCCTGGACAGAACTGTATGTAGAGTGCAGGTTTGTTCCATTAAATGGGACCGTCCATTGTCCAAGACTAAAAACGACTGTAAGTTTCAAGGGGCATTTAGCAGTCACCAGGTGAGAGGCATAGGCGGGGACAAGAGTTCTGTCTGTGCCTAATTCTCAAAGCTCCGGGAAGTGGTGTGAACCAAAGAAAGCTGACAACAGAAGCACCAAGGAACCCAAGCAGTCAGCTCTGATGTGACTAGGAACGGATGTGCCAAAGAAATCTGAAAGTGTGTGTGTCCATGCATGCACGTGTGCGTGCATGTGTGTGTGAAAGAGAGAGAGGTTGAGAGAAAGATGGGGAGAGATGTGTCTTCATTATCTCAGCCCACAGCCCACCATGAAACATCTCAGGAAGATCTTGTTTCAGGACCTGGGGCATCCCAGTCTTTCCAGAAAGACCTGAAAATTGAAAACCTCTGGGTTGTTTTTAGGTAAGAGGAAGATTCTTTTCAGCTGGGCTTCTTCGGGAAGTTCGAGGTAGATTTTCTCTGTGGGTTATTGGCTTTGCCTTGGAGGGGTTTGCCTAACCCCGCCCTCCTCAAAGGAACTTCGGGAAGGGCGTGGACTCTCCGTAGGGAGACTGCAGGTCAGTGCCTAGTTTGCTACGGCAGGTCTGTGAGTGCGAGTATACCCGTAGGAAATCCGGTGGAACGCCGAGGGCTGCTGTAACTACCCGGTAAGCTGGACATCAAAGATAGGTGGTAATAAGAAAATAGCCTGGCAGCGGGGAGGAAGCATGGGCTCTGGAGTCCCCCAGAGCAGGTTTTGACTTCCTAGCTCCTCCAGTTACCACCTCACTTGATGGGTAATCTTTTGGTTTGTTAAACTCTCTGAGCTCAGTTTTCGTTATTGCTGAATGTATTGTTGGAACGTTTAGAAATAATAGATGCAAAATGTCCAGTGTGTTGTTAATGTCCAGTTGTTTCTAAAAAAATAGAAATTATTTTTAACCCCTGCTCCGGAAAGGGGCATCTTAGAAAGCGAACCCCAATATCATAAAAGGAGGAAGTATATGGTAAAATAGTAGATACACAATATATGGTAGATTGAATTCTTGTCTCACCGGGCGTAGTATCAAGCTGTTGTTCTGCAAACAGTTTTGTGTGTGTGTTGGTGGTGGTAGGGGACAGTGTATTGCTACTAGGACTTGTCCTCGATGCTAGAAATACAGGAATAATTAAGAAAGCCTCTTGCTCTGAGGAGTTCATGATTTAACAGGAGCAGCTAATATCCAATTAAGTATAAATGCATCAACTGCTTTTAAAAACTTACTTGTTAAACAGTTTATGTATCCATTCAACACATTTTTATTTAGCATACACCATGTGCCAAGTACACAGGCATTGAAGTAATGCTGATGAACAAGACGGACATCGTCCTTGTGTTCACAATGATTTCTTAAAAGGTAGATCCCATGGTACTCTAACTAGTATTTGGGATTTAAGGGCAATTGTGTCTATGAGGTTGTCCTGGGGGAGAAAAAGATATCCATGTTTGCTGCTGTAGTGGATGCTGTGGTTTGTCACCCTAATATCCCTGCAGCACTTTGGCACTCCTTCCCTCAGGGGCTGGGACTGGCTGCTGAGGGCTCACAGCTGAGCTGTGCTCCAGGCACTGCCTTCAGCTGAAGGGATTACACTCCCTCCTCAGGGGAAGCCAGACTCCAATAACCCTGGCCTCAATACTAATGAATGGCCTCCTTGACTCTATTGGGACAACTCTGAAATGCTGTCCTCTCTCTAGAGTTTCCTGTAGGAACTGAGGCCTTTTGGAATTGCATCACAGCTCAACTTTTCCTACTGCTTCCCCTGCTCTCTTAAAGATGCTTTTCTGGAAAGCACACTCCAATCAACTTCCTGTGTGTAAACTCCCTTGCATAGTCAGCTTTTCATAAGGAAACCTGACTGAAGACACCTGTGATCCCAATACAGTGGGATAATGCTCTGCTCATCAGAGCAGAGGGGGAAGGGAGACATCTTTCTGGAGGGCCTGTATGTGCCCAGTATTGTTCCAGATACTTCACAACCAAATCTTGTCCTGTTTAAGTTCCAAAGACTTTGGCAAAGATTGGGTGTCATCAGGCAATGCTGGCTATTTCACTATCAAGATGCCACAGAGATGCCTTTTAACCTGGTACATTTAGGGCCCATTTTTCTTGTGGCAGGTCCAGATTCTTCATTTCTTATTCACCCAGTGCATATTAACTGAGCATCTACTAGGTGTCAGGCACTCTCCCAGGGACCAAGGATATAATTGTGAGCAAGATGGGCAAGGTCCTCGACCTCTGTGAGCTTGTCAGGGCCCCGGAGCTAGTTTCAGCAGAAGCCTCAGATCTTATGGGAACCCCTGGATATGAGATGGCCCTTCAGCATTGTCCCAATTTAGTTAAGTCATCTCTGACCCACACCAAGTTTCCCAAAAGAATAGGTATAGGGGCCAAAATGCCAGTTCATTAATTTGCATGAGAACTTTCCAGTTCACTTGCTAGTCACCCTTTCCTGGTAGGTAAGTCCAGGGGGAAGCCATATACTAATCAGAAGGTGTTTGAGGTTCTTGGGATCAGGGCCATGGTGGCTCATTGAGTGACATGAGTGTTTAAGAGTATCACGAGAAGATAGCCAGGTTCAACTTTGGCCTCTCTAAGGCACTGCCTCTGGACCATGCACAGTTGAGCAGAGAGACTGTTTGCTTCCATGGCAATCAGCACCATGGCTGACCAACCCCTGTTCTCTCCCCTGATGTGTTAATACCTTTAATCAGGCTACAGCCAAGTGCTGCTGGTCAGAACCGCTGTGCAAATGTCTGCTCCGAGGCATGATGTTTGATCCATACTGCTCAGAAGGGCGTCTACTTAGGCAATACATAACTTTTGCTGAGGGAGCCACCATCACCACGAAACAGGTGGGGAAACCGAGGAATCAAGGGAATCAAGCCACGTGCTCCAGGTCACCCTGCCACTGCTCAGGCCCAGCTCCTGTCCAATGGTGGAGGCGGGGCGGCGAGAGCACATTCAGAAATGATCTGATGCACCCCTCTGAGCTCACAGAAGAAAACACCGTGGGCCAGAAAGAGACAGGGTCCGGAACAGAACTCTTCTGCCTCACTCTCTACACCTGGAAATACATGACATCACTCCCTCCCCTTGAAAACAAACAGGCATTTACTAGGTAACCAGAACTTTATGATTAGTAAGAACCTTCTGTGTTGTCCAATGGCCTGGCCACCAGAAACATAGCTACTGAGCGCTTGAAACGAGATTTACCTATTGATAAATTGAGATGTGTTGAATGAAGTACCCACCAGATTTCAAAGACTTAGTACACACAAGAAAAGTAAAATACCTATTAATAATTTAAAATATTGAGTATATGTTTAATGATTATTTTATAATTAGATAATATTTTGGCTATATTAGGTTAAATACATTATTAAAATTAATTTCACCTCTTTTTCCTTTAATGTGGCTTTGATAAAATTTAAGATTATACATATGGTTCATATTATATATTTATTGGGCAGTACTAGTCTAGATATTATCATCCAAACGCGTATGTAAGCAATCTTAACACACATTATATTTGGTTGATATGAATCTTAAGTTTTGTTTTTTTTTTTAAGATGCTGGGGGTAGGAGATTTATTAATTAATTAATTTATTTTTGCTGTGTTGGGTCTTCGTTTCTGTGCGAGGGCTTTCTCTAGTTGCGGCGAGCGGGGACCACTCTTCATCGCGGCCTCTCTTGTTGTGGAGCACAGGCTCTAGACGCACAGGCTCAGTAGTTGCGGCTCACGGGCCTAGGTGCTCCGTGGCATGTGGGATCCTCCCAGACCAGGGCTCGAACCCGTGTCCCCTGCATTAGCAGGCAGATTCTCAACCACTGCACCACCAGGGAAGCCCTGAATCTTAAGTCTTTTAATTTAAGATTTTTCTTCGATTTATTTGTTAAAGAAATCAGATTTTTTTTGGCCTGTAGAGTTTCCCACATTCTGGATCTTGATTGCACACTCCTGGCATCATTTTAAAAACAATATTTATTTATTTATTTGGCTGCGCAGGGTCTTCGTTGCAGCATGAGGGGTCTTTTAGTTGTGGCATGTGGGATCTGGTTCCCTGACCAGGGTTCGAACCTGGGCCCCCAGTATTGGGAGCTCAGAGTCTTAGCCACTGGACCACCAGGGAAGTCCCCGGTGTCATTTAATATATTCCTTTGTAGCCTGTATTACCTGGAAACTGGGAGTTATATCTAGAGGCTTGATCACATTGAGGTTTGATTATTTGGGGAAGAAAAATTCATTGGTGGCTGTGTACTTCCATCAAGGTGCACTGAATATCTATCTGGTTGTATCATTTTTTTGGTGTTAAGATTGAGCAGTGAGTTCAGCATGATTATCCATTATACATTTTCCCATAATACTTTCTTCACGTAGTGGTTTTTGTAGCCGTTTATGATCATCGCTTATGCTCATTATTTCATTAGAGGTTGCAAAATGGTGATACTCTGTCATTCCTTCATTTATTAGCTGACATCCCTCTATAAAGAGATGATCTCCTTGTCAACTACCAATTTCCCCAAGGAGCAGCAGATACAAGAAAAGTAAGGTACATATTTGATTCTTTCTCTTTATTTATCATTTTCAGAAAAATAGGTTGGTTTTCTGTATCCTTTTTTTTTTTTGCGGTACGCGGGCCTCTCACTGTTGTGGCCTCTCCCGTTGTGTAGCACAGGCTCTGGACACGCAGGCTCAGCGGCCATGGCTCAGGGGCCCAGCCGCTCCGCGGCATGTGGGATCTTCCCGGACCGGGGCACGAACCCACGTCTCCTGCATCGGCAGGTGGACTCTCAACCACTGCACCACCAGGGAAGCCCAGGTTGGTTTTCTGACATCCTCCAAATGTCACCAGTGGGTCCCCCTGCCCCAGCTTGAGGGAAGACCTCATTATGAACTCATGGATTTAATATTTTGTGGGGTGTTAAGTTTACGGTAATTGCAGTTTTTTCTTTTTTGATGCTCAAAACTTCCCATCAAGTTGACTCCTGAGTCCTAAGGACACAAACTCGGTAGTCTTTGCTAGTTTCTTTACTTTTTGAGATGCCACGATATTTTAGGCTCATCTTGTACATTTTCTGTCCCAGATTTGGAATTAGTCATTCCTCCAAGGAGCCCTGCAGGATGGTTTTTAGACTGCATTCTGGGCACTAGGGTTGTTCATCACTAGTGTGTTGGAGATCATTTCTACAAAATAGATATTTTGTTTTTCAACAGAAAATGCATCATGAGTTAATACCAATAACTCTAATTTAACTTGAGAATCACATATTTTTACCTAACTTCATTTTCTTTGATGCTTACAATCCTGATTTTCTTTTCTTTTTTTTTTCAATGAAGTATAGTTGATTTCCAATGTTGTGTTAATTTCTGCTGTCCAGGAAAGTGATTCAGTTATACGTATATATGTATACATATATATATATACACACACACACATTCTTTTTTAATGTTCTTTTCCATTATGGTTTATCATAGGATATTAAATATACTTCTCTGTGCTGTACAGTAGGACCTTGTTGTTTATCCATCCTATATATAATAGTTTGCCTCTACTAATCCCAAACTCCTAAGCCATCCCTTCCCACTCCCCTTCCCCCTTGGCAACCACAAGTCTGTTCTCTATGTCTGTGAGTCTGTTTCTGTTTCGTGGATAAGTTCATTTATGTCACGTTTTAGATTCCACATATAAGTGATATATGCTATTTGTCTTTCTCTTTCTGACTTAACTTCACTTAATATGATAATCTTATGGTTTATCATAGGATATTAAATATACTTTTCTGTGCTGTACAGTAGGACCTTGTTGTTTATCCATCCTATATATAATAGTTTGCCTCTGCTAATCCCAAACTCCTAAGCCATCCCTTCCCACTCCCCTTCCCCCTTGGCAACCACAAGTCTGTTCTCTATGTCTGTGAGTCTGTTTCTGTTTCGTGGCTAAGTTCATTTATGTCACGTTTTAGATTCCACATATAAGTGATATATGCTATTTGTCTTTCTCTTTCTTACTTAACTTCACTTAATATGATAATCTCTAGTTGCATCCATGTTGCCACAAATGGCGTCATTTTGCTCTTTTTTATGGTTGAGTAGTGAAAGTCCTAATTTTCTAATGACAGTATTTGTTCTATCCTACCATGTATATAACATTTTCAAAATAATGATATAACTATTATGAATAACATGATTACTGAAAATACTTTAAAACTGCTTTGCAGTTCTTTTTGTCCTTAGGGTAACCTATTCAGGATGTGAAATCAGATTGTTATGTTTTAGTCCCTTGAAATAATTCCTCTCCATGTGATTAAGTCACAACTTGAAACTAGGTTTACTTGTGCAATACTAATTTGCATTTCTCCTATTATGAACGAGGTTGAGCATCTTTTCATGTGTAAGACACATTTTAATTTCTTTATTTGTAAATTCTGTTTTTCTATAGGGTTATTGGCCTTTTTTTTCTCTATTTTTAGGAAGTCTTTATATGTTATGGATATTTGCCCTTTGTGATCTTTCCAGTTTGTCATTGTCTCTTTACTTTGTTCATGATGTCTTTTGCCATGGTGAAGCTTTAAAACTTTTATGCATGGCTCATTTTTTATTGTATGTTGTCAAATTGATTTTAATTAAGAATTTGTATATTTTACATATTAGCTATGTGCATGTTTTAAGTATTTTATTTACTTATTTTTGTAATTATAAAGTTTATGAGTTATGGAGTGAACATTATGAATACTTCTACTTATGCCTTATGAGTTTTGTGTCATGCTTAGGAAGGCCTTCTCAGTTTCAAGATGATAAAAAAAAGAATGAGAATATTTTTGGCTATAAGCTATAGAATATCAAGTTAAAGGTTGTGAGTATATTAAGAATATGTATTATTTTGCATAGCAAAAAATCTGGAGCTAGGAAAATCACAGCATTGATTAATTTTGTCATCAAGGACCCAGTCTCTTTTCATCTTTTTGTTTTGCAATCATAAGCATAACAGTTTATCCTCTTAGGCTGAATCTTCTCCTGCCTTCAGAGAGCCACCACTTTTCCAGGTATCACATGCAAACAACTACAGACATAGGAAAAGGAGGTACTTCCTCGGATTTCAGGTTTTGAGAATACAGAAAATCGTTCTGAGGAATCCCTGTGGCAAGTCTTAATTCTGAATTGTGTCCTGTGCTCATTTCCAATGTAGTCACTGGCATTGGTGGTAAAACTGGCAAGAATGACTAATGAAGATTTAACCCTGGGACTTGAGAAAAGCCTAAAGCAAATGATCATCACATATCTGAGCCTGATCTGGGTTTTGTGAGCAAGGAAAAAGGAAGAAATCACTCCTGTGTAGTTCTGCAGGTTTATTTCTTAAATACAAATCTTTGGTCCACCTAAAATATGTTGGTATAAGCAGTAAGCTAGGGATCAAGCTTATTTTTTCCTTGAACAACTAGTTAAGTGTCCTACTTATTAAATCATTTATCTTTTTAATCGGCTATCTTATGACAGTTTCTAAGAGGAAACATTGAGGAAAATCTGCTGACACCAGGGGAATCTTGGGTCAAGCTTTTTCAGTTCACAATCTTATATAACACTCCGTGAGACAGCACTTTCAAATCATATTCTGACACATACCAAATCCATAATGTAGGAACTTGATCACTGATGTTCTCTCTCCATCTAAAATCTGGACAGACAGTATGGAACATAACTTAAAAATCTTGACTCCTCTGCTGAGAAGTCACATGATATGCTAGCTTTTAAAAATATCAAATCTTTAAATGTACCCGTATCTTATTTATTATAAAAATAACTAAATGCCCACTATGTGCCAGCCACATGGTGTCCTTAAAAAGCTTAGACTTTAGATAAGGAAGAGAGACAAGAGCAAATATATTCCGTGTGTGTGTGTATGTGTGTACATTGTACATATACAGTGGAAGAAAAGCAGAGTAAAAAAAAAAAAAGAGGGATGAGAATGCTAGAGGATGGGGAGTGTTTTAAAATATGATTGTTAGGGAAGTTTCCACTAGGAGGTGACATTTGAATAGAGGTGTGATGCAGAACAAGCTATATGGCTATATGGGGAGAAAGCAGTCTGGGTGGAGGAACCAGGTGCCAAGGCCCTTAGGCAGGAGTGTTCTTCAGACTGGTGGGTGGAGTAGCGTGAATTGAAGAGAAGTGAAGGAGCTTATAGGCTTTCATTCAGGGCCTTAGAGCCTGTTGGAAGGATGTTGGCTTCTCCTCTAAATGAGGCTAAGACAACTCTAGTGATGAGGGCAAGGAAGGAAGGAAGAGAGAGGGACGGAGGGAAGGAAAGAAGGGATAGGTCTGAACAGTGTTTTAAGAGGATCCATCTGGTTTTTGTGTTGAAAGTGAACTATAGGGAGGCAAGGGTTGGAAGCCAAAAGATGAGGTAGGAAGCCGTTGTAGTGATTCAGTTGAGAAGTGACTTGGAACAGACGAGAGGTGGTGAGAAGGAACCAGATTCTGGTTTTACTTTGAAGGTAGAGCTAAGAACAAATGTTGACAGGTTTGGTGTGGGGAGAGAGAGAGAGATACAGAGGAGAGACAGAGAGAGAGAGAGAGAGAGAGAGAGAGAGAGAGATAGAGGGGCAAGGATGATTCCAAGGCTTTTGGCTTTAACAGCGGGAAGGATGGAGTTGCCATTTGCAGAGATGTTTTGCAGGCAGTAAAATAAGAGTTCTGCTCTGCACACGTCAAGCTTGAGGTAGCTACTCTACATTTGTGTGGAGCTGCTGAGCAGGCAATTGGATGCACAGGCACGATGTTTAGGGCCTCTGTCTGTGCCGTTGGAGTAAAGCCAGGAGTCAGGGTGAGATCTCTAGGGAGTGGATGTAGTTAGAGAAAAGGGTAAAGGACGGGGTCTGGATAGTCCATCAGTTAAAAATTTGGAAGATAAAATGAAACCAACAAAGGAGGCTGAAAAGGAGCAAGTCTGGAAGACAGGAGGAGAAAGAGAATGGTGTCCCTGAACCCAAGTGAAGGAAATGATTCAAGGAGGAGGGAGTGATCAACTGAGTTACTGATGCTGATGGGTCAGGCAAGGTGAGCACTGCAGACACGTTGTCGGCTTGATCAGTGTGGAGATCCTTTGGTGGTCTTCTTAAAAAATATATATATATATTTTATTGAAGTGTAGTTGATTTATAATGTTGTGTTAGTTTCTTGTGTACAGCAAAGTGATTCAGTTATAGATATTCTTTTTCATATTCTTTTCCATTATGGTTTATCACAGGTTATTGAATATAGTTCCCTGTGCTATACAGTAGGACCTTGTTGTTTATCCATTCTGTATACAATAGTTTGCATCTGCTAATCCCAAACTCCCAACCCAGCCCTCCCCCACTCCCCTCCCCCTTGGCAATCACAAGTCTGTTCTCTATGTCTGTGAGTCTGTTTCTTTTTCATGGATAAGTTCATTTATGCCATGTTTTAGATTCCACATATAAGTGATATCAGATGCTATTTGTCTTTCTCTTTCTGACTTACTTCACTCAGTATGATAATCTCTAGGTCCATCCATGTTGCTGCAGATGGCATTATTTCATTCTTTTTTATGGCTGAGTAGTATTCCATTGTATGTATATACCACATCTTCTTTATCCATTCATGGACATTTAGGTTGTTTCCATGTTTTGGGTATTGTGAATAGTGCTGCTGTGAACTTTGGGGTGCATGTTTTGAATTATGGTTTTCTCCAGATATATGCCCAGGAGTGGGATTACTGGATAATATGGTAGCTCTTTTTTTAGTTTTCTGAGGAACCTCTATACTGTTTTCCATAGTGGCTGCACCAGTTTACATTCCCAGATCCGTTGGTGGTCTTGATAAGTTATTTGGAGAAGCAATCAGCATACAAGGGTATTATTAGAGTAGGTTCAAAAGAGAATGGAGAAAAGTGATGGGAGACCATGAATATAAATGACTCTTAAGGAGTTTATTCTTACGTATGATGAAAATATGTTAACTCTGTTGAGTGACTTGGGCCTGATGCTAATTAGCCCCAAATTACTGTTTTTGTCCCTCTGTGAGCCTTGAAGACAGGGCCAATTTGTTTTGCTTTGTTTCATGGCCAAAAACAAATTCTTGACTTTGATCATGCATGTTAATCACCTCTGGGGGTGACCTGAGAGAGCGTGGACAAATCACTACAAACTCACCCACAGTCCTAGAGAAACAACTTGAAATGTCTGTCTAACATGTGACTCCTGGCCTTTTTGCTGTGAAAGTTATCTCCACTAGGTGAAATAAACTGGGACAAGGCATTCACGCTGGGCCTGCTGGACAGCAGGTGCTCTGGATGAGTGTGGAAAATAATAACCCCCTTTGATTGTACAGCACTGCCTCGTTTAGAAAGTGCTTTCTTATCTAGTATCTCATTTGATCCTCATAAAAACCACGTGATGTTGGCCAGGCAGATGATGCTCTCACCATTTTACAGAGGAGGAAACTGAAGACTTCGGTGGCTGAGGCATTACTTTAGAGCTGGTATGCGCACCTAGGACTTCTGACCATCTTATTCAGTCAGATTCCACTGGCTAAGTCAGCCCTATTCCACTTAGCTCAAGTGATCAGCAACCTAGATCTGCTTCCCTGTGTCATGTGTTCCTGCTAACAGGCAGGGAAAGAAGGGCAGCATTTAGCTCTCAGCGTCGTCCTTGAACAGCCGGAGGCTGCCCCGTCCTGCCTCAGTGTCTGGAAGTCATCAACTGTAAACTCTGCTCTCTTCTCTTGGGCCCTTCCAGATTGTTTTTCATGAGTTATGTCTCAAAGTTTGATGGGCTGTAACAAGCCTATCAGATTGTGCTGGATGACATCCACTTCTATTAAAATCAAGTGTAGCTCCTTTTAAAACCAAGAGATTAAAGCGTTAGGTAAAGTGACCTATTAGATGAAATGACAGGGGGCCCTTCATTTTGTGTTCCTGAAATTATGTAACTTCTCTTCCATTTCCAAGAATGTTCTTGGAACATTCTTGGAACTAATTTTAGAGAGAGTAATTCACTTATCAATGTTCCTGGTCAAAACAAATGAAATGCATCTATATGTTATGCTTGGAAAGGAGGGCATTAAGGGGCAATTTGGAACTGAGGTGGTGGAATTGATGAAGCTGAACTTTTTTCTGAAATGGATCGTGCCTCGTTTGAGATGTTAGTTAAAAAGGCCTCAAGGTGAGATTGCTAGTATCCTGAAGCGGAAAACCCATGTAGAGTGTCTGAGAGTCTGCAGAATGTGGGGCACTGGTGTGATTACTAATTACACAGTGAGGTGCATTTACACATGCCAGCTTTCATTATTCCAGGTTAACTTCTAGCTCTAGACACCTGATGGAATTACTAAGGGCATCCTGAACTCTGAGAGGAGAGAAAACAGATGGAAATTCCTTCACTAATCACACTTGAAACTGTAGCCCTGAGGGCCAAGCATCATAGGTCAGTCTACCAGAATGAAAGGCAGAAAGACGGTGGGAAAATGGGTGGTGAAGCCATGCTTGTCTAACAGTGGTCGCCCTCCAGCCCAGCAATGAGCATGTATCCAAAGAGGCATGTTGGCTGGGGGTGGAAGAGAAAAGGTAAGAGGTTGCATGCACTTGGGAGACCTCCGATCCAACAGGCTGCCTTGAAAATAGTGAACACACATTTGATGAATAAGTGCTGATATAGCCACTCTCATATGCTTGTGATAACAGATAAAGAAGTAAACTCTTCATGGACAATTTGGCAATATCTATCAAAATTTAAACGGACATACTGTTTGATCCAGCAAGTTCACTTTGAAGAATTTATCCTTTTCTTGTTGACATGTGCAAAGATGTACACAAGTGCTCATTGCATCATTTTTTGCAAGAGCAAAGCTGGAAATAACCTCAATGTCTAAGAAGAGAAGTTGATAATTGCATTATATTATACTGATGCAGTGAATCATAGTGTAGCCGTTGGATAATTATATAGACTTAGATGGAATGTGTTTCAAGACATATTAAATGAAAGTGTAAGTGTATGTGTGTGTGAGTGGGTCGGGGCTTGCATGTATTTTGTGTGTTTCAGTCAGGATCCCATTGGGAAAGAAAATTTGCCTCTGATGTTTCAAATTTTGAGACTATAATGAACGGACTGTTTACAGAAGTGTGGGCAGAGACACTTAGACACCAGCACCAGTGGAAGAAGCCACTACCTCCCTATAATGGAAACTGAGGTTCTCCACCCAGATCTCCTTTCCAGGGCTGATGTACCCATTCCCAGGGACTGGGAATATCAACTGTTGTTGGCTCACAGCTGACCCTTCACTGGGTTTCCCTCAGCCACCCCAAGGGACAGCTTCATTCAGGTTACACTCCCTCCTGGGAGTGGCCACGGCCAATGACTATCTGATGCAGGAACACAAAAGCCCAACCCCCTTTTCTCAATTTGGGACGTTTCTGAAGGGCCACCCCAGCTCCAGAGCTCCCTGTAGCATCATCTGAGGCCTCACTGAACTGTATTTCATGTTAGCCTCTCGTTCTGGCCAGTCCTGCTTTCCTCCTTTCCTTACAGGTATGTCTCCCAAGGCATTCCTCAATAAGCTATGTGCATGCACCTCTCCATCTCAGTCTGTTTCCAGGAAACCTAGATTAAGGTACATCCTTGGAGCTGATGGGGCTGAAGTGCTGGAGCCTGGAGTAGGGGCTGTGCACAGCAGCTTTAGGTGTGGAGGCATGCAGCTACCATCAGGGACATGGGGCCAAAGCAGAGGAAGAAGAGATACCCAAACCTCTCTCTCTTCCCATCCTCCAATCCCCTTCCTTCCATGTCATTCACTGGACAGACCCAATTGGAAGCCAGCCAGCAAGGGAGTCTGAGTAATGAAGTTTGCAGGGGCCACCTCTTGAGGACAAATAGGACATAAAATGGATTGAGAATAGGAGTGGCAAGTGGATAATAAGTAGCACAGTATCTTCCATTAATCTTAACAGGAGGAGAGCTTCCCTGGTGGCGCAGTGGTTAAGAATCCGCCTGCCAATGCAGGGGACACAGGTTCGAGCCCTGGTCTGGGAAGATCCCACATGCCGCGGAGCAACTAAGCCCGTGCGCCACAACTACTGAGCCTGAGCTCTAGAGCCCGTGAAGCACAGCTACTGAAGCCTGCGCTCCTAGAGCCCATGCTTCGCAACAAGAGAAGCCACCCAGAGAGAAGCCTGAGCATTGCAACAAAGAGTAGCTCCCACTCGCCGCAACTAGAGAAAACCCGTGTGCAGCAACGAAGACCCAATGCAGCCACAAATAAATAAATTAATTAAAAATATATTAACAGGAGGATATGTAGATATATGCACATATGCAGAAATATATATTCATAATATATATGCATATAATTCATATATATACATAAAATATGCTTATGCATACATTTGTAGAATGATCTAGAATAAAATGTGAGTGTTTCTGAAAGTTAGGGCAACTGTGCAACTAGGGTATGAAGGAGACTTGCCCTTCATTAATTCTTTTCTGACCATTTGAAAATCTTTTATGTATGTGCATATGTGTTTAATATTGTATTTGAAAAAAGTTTAAAATGAAAGTATTGAGCCTCTTGGTAGGAAATTAAGAAGAGAGATTGGAGTAAATGTTTGGTTCCTTCATTTGTGGATGGTTACTAGGTGCTTTATATTTATTGTATTGCATGACTTCAAAGAGGAAAGGTCTCTGCCCTCCAGGAATTTACAGCTTAGTGTGGTGTATACGGTGACAATAAAGCAATGGTGTTGCCAGAAGGGAGACCTCTTCCAGGGTCCCAGAGTGGGCTCTTGTCTAACCCTGGAAAATGAATTGTCCGAGGAGGCATATGTGCTGACAAAGCAAAAGACTTTATTGGGAAGGGGCGCCTGGGAGGAGAGCAGGAGTGTAAGGGAACCCAGCAGAACTGCTCTGCCTCGTGGCTTGCAGTCTCATGGTTTATGGTGGTGGGGTTAGCCTTTTGGGTTGTCTCTGGCCAATCATCTTACTTGTGCCCATATTTGGTCCGACTCAGGGCCCTTCCTGGTGGCGTGTGCACCTCTCAGTCAAGATGGAGTCCAGCGCGGGGGTTTCTGGGAGGTTGGCAGGACATATTATGGGCTGGTGTCTCCTCCTTCCTTTTTACCCCTCCCAAATTCTTCCAGCTGGCGGTAGCTTGTCAGTTCCGTGTTCCTTACCGGGACCTCCTGTTGTGAGATAACTCTGGAATTCGGTTATTATCGTGCCTGGCCAGGGTGGGTGGTTTCAGTCAGGGATTCCCTAACAATGGGACAGGACTGTAAATGGAGGTGGACTGCAAGGTACAATGGACCAGAAAAGAAAGTGGGTCTAAATCTCTCTTAGCAAGTCTTCATCTTGAAGGAGGTAGAGCCAAAGCTGAAACGATGGATACCAGTGTCATCACACTTGGCCAGTAAAACTCATTAAGGATAAGGGGAGAATAGTGGGTAAGTAATGGCAAGAGGAAGGAGAAACCTGTGTGCTATAATAAAGAGTTTAGGTATTGAGAATCCTTGGAAAATAGTTTCTGTTATTTTATTATTATTTTTTTGGTTGCACTGCGCAGCACGCAGGATCTTAGTTCCCCAACCAGGGATTGAACCCGTGCCCCCTGCAGTGGAAGCGCAGTCTTAACCACTGGACTGCCAGGGAATTCCCCAGTTTTTTTTTTTTAATTGAGGTAAAATTAAGTGTACAAGTTAATGAGTTTTGCTAAATGTATACACCTGCCTAATTTCCATCCCAATCTACATTTCTATTACCCTGGAAATTTCCTTAGGCTCCCCTCCACTCAAGCCTCACTACCCAGAAGCAACCACTGTTCTAATTTCTATCACCAAATATTAATTTCACCTCTTCATGAACTTCATATAAAAAGAATCATTTAGGATCTGTGCTTTTGTGTCAGACTTCATTTGTTTAACATAATATTTTTCAGATTAAGCCATGTTAAGTTTGTGAGATAAAGTATAGGATGCTCAGTTAAATTTGAATTTCAGATAATAAATAATTTGTAGTAAAAGTATGTCCAATGCAATATTTGTAATTTAATACAAATTATATATTTGTAATCCATATCATTTTGTTTTTAGTAGTTCATTTTTTGAAAAATGATGAGTAATACTCTATAGTATGAATGTACCACAATTAGCTAATTTTTCTCCTGTTAGTGATTATTTAAGTTGCTTTTGGTTCACATGAATTAAGATGCCGTGACCATTCTTGTGCAAGTCTTTTTGTGGTTATATGTTTTTATTTCTCTTGGGAGAAACATCTAGAAACATCTAGAAACATCTAGAATTGCTGGATTGTGAGGTAGAAATGCATTTTTTTTGGTTATAACAAACTCCCAGTTTTTCATTTTATACTCCATGGAAGAATTTTGAGCATCGGAGTGATGTCAGAAGACAGGGGCAGTACTGGAGGCAGGGAGGCTGTCTGAGACCATTTCAAGAGTCCAGATGAAGACGATGGATGCTTGCATTGTGGTGGAGGAGAGGATGAAAGGAGAGATATTTAGGAAGCTGATGCAATAGGTTTTTTCTTTTTCTTTTTTTTTTTTTTTTTTTTCAATCCAAAAGTCCCCACCCCTCGCTATCCCCTTTGGTAACCATAAGTTTGTTTTCAAAGTCTTGTGAGTCTATTTCTGTTTTGTAAATAAGTTCATTTGTATCACTTTTTAAAAATATTCCACATATAAGTGATATCATATGATACTTGTCTTTCTCTGTCTGACTTCACTTAATATGACAATCTCTAGGTCCATCCATGTTGCTGCAAATGGCATTGTTTCATTCTTTTTTTACGGCTGAGTAATATTTCAATAGGTTTCTTTTTTTAAAAAAATATTTATTTATTTATTTTTGGCTGCGTTGGGTCTTCGTTGCTGTGCGCGGGCTTTCTCTAGTTGCGGCGAGTGGGGGCTACTCTTTGTTGTGGTGCACGGGCTTCTCATTGTGGTGGCTTCTCTTGTCACGGAGCACAGGTTCTAGGCGTGCGGGCTTCAGTAGTCGTGGCTCGCAGGCTCTAGAGCACAGGCTCAGTAGTTGTGGCCCATGGGCTTAGTTGCTCCGCAGCATGTGTGATCTTCCCGGACCAGGGCTCGAACCCGTGTCCCCTGCATTGGCGGGCGGATTCTTAACCACTGTGCCACCAGGGAAGCCCCATGGACTTTGAATTTAGAAAGACCACAGCACCGATTTGCTGTGTGATATTAAGCAAGTTGTTTAACCCCTCTGAGTGTCAGTTTCCTCCTTTGTAAAGTAGGAATAAATAGTCGTACTCATCTCTTTGTTTGGAATGATGATTAAGGTAAGGTCTGGAAACACCTTAGCATAGAGCTTGGGACATCATGAGCATGAAATAAAGGGTAACTGTGAGGCTGGCCACAGCCGGGGGCTGTACTCTTGGAAGGCACCATGTTCCTCTTTAATCAGGTCCACACTACTTTTGTCACTATGGGCTTGTATCTGCTGCTTCTGCCTCCTCATCTAGTGGAAGCACTGGGAGTCTGGGGGATCACTCCAAGTGCTGTGCATTTAGATGGGCAAGACAATTCCTCTGCAGCTTCCTTCAGCTCCAGAGCAGCTATGACTAGAAGGCTGAGAGAAAGCCCTGGAGCAGAGTTCTTGCTCTCCACAGTAACGAAAATCTTGCTGTGCTTGCCAGGTGTAGGGCCATGGGTCTGATTCCTTAAGATGTGCAGACAAGTTTCCATGTCCCCCAAGGGGCACAGTAATCCAATGCCTTGTCCTCTCAAGCTGACAAGGGATTCATCACTGGTGAGCCAGGACATAAATATCTGCTCGTCCTCCAAAGATCTAGGTAAAAATGGCTTCATTTCCAAGGCCTATTGTTGCAAGGATTATGTAAGAGCTACAATCCAAGAGGTGAAAACTTAACTATCCTCTACCCAGGAATTTTTGAGTCCAGTGACAGCTTGGAGATGTTACCAAACCGGACTTGGGTCCACTCGCCTGGCATGCAGCAAAGCCAATCTGCTGACACCAGGTTGTGGTGAAGAAAAGTACAGTGATTATTGCAGGGCAGCAAGTAAGGGAGTGAAAGACAAGCTTCAGATCCAGCCACTTGGCCTTTGAGTGAAGGGTTTTTAAACAGGGAAGAACAAAGAGGCTGGAATTAATCACTGTCTTGTGACATTTCTTAATTGTCATTTCGGGAGTCGGGATGTCTCTGATTAGGGTTCTCTGTCCAGGGAGTCTATGGCTCGGGGGCCTGTTAGCTCATCTTGCCCTGGAGAAACAACCTGAGTTTGTGCATTAATGATGATATCTATAATAGCGATTTTAGTACATTAACAATGTTATCAACAACAGCAATTTCGTTCATATGACTCTGATTGATTAGGCTCAGCACAGGATTGAGGACCAGAGGGGAATAAAGTTTTGGATAGGGAGGTTAATCATAAACACAGTAAGGGAACTGGGTTTTAGGGGGACTTGGGTTCAGAGAGACAAAGACTTCTATAGATGAGAAACAGAATGAATGGGGATTTGAAGAATCAGATTGAGACCTTGAAGTACAGACTGAAGGTGACTTGGTCATTTTACACCATGAGGATTTCCGACAAAATAAACTCTAGATTCTAGCTTTCTTCGCCTTGCAGACCCTTCAGAGATTTCCTGCTCCTCGTTTTTCCCAAGTAGCTTAACCCCCCAGGGGGAAACTGTCCTCGGAATCTCTTTGGGAGAAGTCAGCCTCCTTTCTGGATGTGGAGGCTGGTCTGAAGGCCACTATGTGGCCTCCTGACACTGCTCAAGAGTCTTTCCATTTCTTACCTTCAACCAACATATATACAAAGGAATTACGTGCAACATACATCTATGCATTTTCTCACAGTGCTGCGAGCAGGGAATAAAGGTCTGGTTAAGACTTACCCTGCCACCCATGACCACACAGTCTCCTTGGGGAAACCAACATACAAATACGTAGAACACAAATTGAGGAATACCACTGTTACAGAAAATGCAAGCTTTATAGGCGTGGGTGAGATGCAAAATATTTGACTAGTAGAGTCACTGCAAAGGCGGCATTTCTCACCAACAGCCAAGGCAGGGTGACTAAGTGGAGGCCAGATGCGCATGGGACATTTGTCTGCAGGGGGCCAGCACTCCTGCCAAGAGTGTCAACTCTTCTGTGGGTCCAGGCCCATTCTGGGGGTGGTGGGATGGACACAGGAGATGAGGAGTTTACCGTGAGCTGGCTGGGGTGTGGACACTGCAGTGCTGAGGAACTTGAGCACCCAAGGCTGTGAGGACACAAGGAGGGATTGGGGGACCAGGGCGGTGTTGTCGTCCTGCTGGTATGAAAGTATTTCAGTATTTTACAAATGACATGCGTATCAGTGCTTTGCTCCTAGAGCGGTAATATCCAACAGACATGCAATGAGAGCCACATATGTAATTTACAATTTTTTAGGAACCCAGTTAAAAAAGGGAAATTCATATTTGATTTCACTCAGTAGATCCAAAATGTTACCATTTCAACATGTAATCAGTATACAACATGATTAATGAGATAGTTTACATTTTTTTGAAATCTAGTGTTTGTATATATATATATATATATATATATATTTAGTTAATTTATTTTTGGCTGCTTTGGGTCTTCGTTGCTGCATGCGGGCTTTCTCTAGTTGCGGCGAGCAGGGGCTACTCTTTGTTCTGGTGCGTGGGCTTCTCATTAAGGTAGTTTCTCTTGTTGCAGAGCACGGGTTCTAGGCACACTGGCTCAGTAGTTGTGGCTCGCGGGCTCTGGAGTGCAGGCTCAGTAGTTGTGGCTTGTGGGCTCTAGAGTGCAGGCTCAGTAGTTGTGGTGCACGGGCTTAGTTGCTCTGTGGCATGTGGGATCTTCCTGGACCAGGGCTCAAACCTGTGTCCCCTCCACTGGTAGGAGGATTCCTAACCACTGCGCCACCAGGGAGGTCCCTCTAGTGTATATTTTAAAATTATAGCCCATCTCAATTCAGAAAGTACCCATTGGGCACATGAGGATACTATATCGGACAGCGGAGGTCTGGAAAGATTGTGGGGAAGGCTGTCCTCTTTCTCTCTCTCTGCTCCCTGGATTTTAGGAGAGGTGACCTCCCAGTTGTCTAGAATTTCCTGCAGGATGTTTCTGGGGTTTCCTTCACTGTTTAGCCCACCTATAAATGCACACAGACCTTAACAGCTGTAGAATTTACAACAGAGACATGGCTTTTTCAGCTCTGAGCTCAATTAACATTTTACCTGCCCGTTGGTTAGTGCTGGCTTCATGAACAAACCAAAGCATGACTTAATTGCTCTTTAAGCTCCTTTGAATTTTCAGACCTAATTTACATGTAGCCTGAAACTTGGACACCTGTGGATTTACAAGGCTAACTGGGAATTCGATGGTGCTGCCTTCTTTGCTAGGCCCTTCCTAGGCCTGCATCTTCCTCGTTAATTCAGCCACCTGAGATGAGGGACCTTTGCTTTCCTTTTTTCCCTCCTAGCAGGTGACGCCCACAGCTTCAGAAGCATTTCCTGTGCTTCAGTGCCACCTTGTGGTTTAGGCGGAAAAGTCCAGAAGTAGGCCGCATCCATCTTGGGATCATTGAGCATAATTAACAGCCTTGAAGGACCATCTGGCTTTTGTTGTCTCCTTGAGGCTGAGAGGAAATGAGATTTGTTACTGGATATGGAAGGTCTCCTACAGGCTAATTGCCTGCTGAGAAATCAGGCGGTGCAGTGGGTCCAATTTGAGCTAAGCAGAGAGTCATGCAGAAACATAAATCCGGGCCGCTACTGTTCTATTACTTAAATTGAATTGTGTCCACATTTCACAGATGACTCAGCTCAGCCAGAGAACTTGGCATTTCTAGCTGCTGTTACTGTAAAATATTGAGCTCATGTTTTGAGTTGCTCCAAGTTAGGAATTAGCTCCTGGCCGTTGGCGATGGTGATACACCCTGAAAACTGCACTCACTCGACCTGCAGATGAATTTCACTAAGATATGTGGGTTTGGCCAGCGCTGGTTGAAAATAAATAGCATTAGAAAATGGGTAGATGGGGCAGAAGCTTAACCCATATCTATAACCTCACCTATTTCCCTATTATCTCGCACCCATACTCCTTTATCCCTTTATCATTTGCTTCTGGCAGAAAGGTTACAATTTCCTTACTGGTCCAGAGAGGGCAGTTGATTGTCTGTGGTCACACCGTTAGTCCCTGGCAGACTCTCGCTGAGTAACTTACCACTCATAATGATTGACTGCTTCGTCCCACAGATCTCCTATTAAAAATAAGTCGTCAGATTTTTTTTTTTTTTTGCAGAGATATGCATATGCTCAGAGTGATAAATAGAGTCAATAATACCCAGAGACCCCCGTCTCCAAACACCAGAACTTTAGGGGATGTGTTTAACTGTTGTCACCCATTCAAATCCACACTCTCTCCTTCATTAGCTGTGTAACTTGGGCAGCATGTTTACTGGTAAGATTTCTGTGCCTCAGTTTCCTTTTCTCATTAATAACATATAAAGGCCTTATAACAGGGCCTGGGACCTGCTAAGGATTCATTGACATTGAGAATCAGGGCTAAGATGAGGCAAGTGAGGGTGCAAAATGACTCTGAAAGTGAGTGCCTGACTCATGTCCTGGCCCTGATGATAATGATTATGATGAAGCTAATACATGGTGTTTGCCTTAGTCAGTCTGGGCTGCTGTATCAAAGGACGACAGACTGGGTGGTTTATAAACAACAAAAATTTATTTCTCATGGCTCTGGAGACTGGAAGTCTGAGATCAGGGTGCCAGCACAATTGAGTTCTGGCGAGGACCATCTGGTTTATGGATGGCCATCTTCTCATTGTATCTTTTCATGACAGAGAGCAGAGAGGGAGAGATGGCTCTCTTCCTTTCTTCTAAGGACACTAATCCCAACATGGGGGCCCCACCCTCATGACCTCATCACCTCCCAAAGGCCCCTGCCTCCTAATACCATCACATTAGGGGTTAGGATTTCAACACAACATTCGATCCATAACAACATTATTCGGAGTGTTAATGTTATTGTTGTGTCCAAAGTGAACCAAGGAGACATTCTCAGGGGCACCTGGACAGCCCTGTTCTCATCATCTTTCTCTCTTTCTGAGATTTTACCGTAAGGGCTTCAATCCTAGGGTAAGGCATGAGAAGACCTCAGGAGGACAACACATTAAGCTCTTATCCTGTCCTTAACATTTTCCAAAGATTTATCTTGAGAGGAAGTTTTAGCAGGGACTACTGGGGGAAGAACAGCAGAGGACAAGAGACTTGGAACTGATTAGAGAGGAAAGAATGCCAAAAAAAAAAAAATGTGGAAGGGGCAGTTTCCTCTTCTGCACTCCTTTTTTTTTTTTTTTTTTTTGTACACAGGCCTCTCACTGCTGTGGCCTCTCCTGTTGTGGAGCGCACAGGCTCCAGACGCACAGGCTCAGCAGCCATGGCTCACGGGCCCGGCCGCCTCACTGCTGTGGCCTCTCCTGTTGTGGAGCACAGGCTCCAGACGCGCAGGCTCAGCAGCCATGGCTCACGGGCCCAGCCGCTCCGTGGCATGTGGGATCTTCCCAGACCGGGGCACGAACCCGTGTCCCCTGCATCGGCAGGTGGACTCTCAACCACTGCGCCACCAGGGAAGCCCTGCACTCCTTTCTATGAGGATGGACACCTTTCTCAGAAGCTCCTCGAAGACACCTTTTTAAAAAAATTTTTAAAATTTAATTTATTTTTTATACAGCAGGTTCTTATAGTTATCTATTTTATACATATTAGTGTATATATGTCCATCCTAATCTCCCAATTCATCCCCCCCACACACACTTTCCCCCCTTGGTTGAGGACCACTGATCTGGATGGGTCCCATGCACTTGCCCCGGCTGTGACATTTTTGGCCTCTAGTGTGGGAAGTGGACTCTGCCAGCAGGGAAGGAATAGGGGTCATGTGGTCAGAGAGACAACTAAGTGACTGAAACACAGGGCAAGAACCTTAGTATTTCTATCCTCAGTTTCTTCATCCATAAATCGGTGTTTCAGAATTATGTTCTGCTACAGAGTGAACATTTGCATCTTCCCAAAATTTGTAGGTTGAAATCTTAAGCTCCAATGTGATGATATTCAGAAGTGGGGCCTTTGGATGGTGATTAGGTCATGAGGGCAGAGCTCTCATGAATGGGATTAGTGCCGTTATAAAAGATGCTCTGGAGATCTCCCTTGACCCTTCCGCCAACGTGAGATCACAGTGAGAAGACAGCCATCTATATAAACTAGGAAGAGGGTCCTCACTAGGCACCAAGTCTGCTGGTGTTTTGCTCTCAGAATTCCCAGCCTCCAGAACCATGAGAAATAAATTTCTGTTATTTGTAAGCCACTCTGTCTATGCTTTTTTGTTACAGCAGCCTGAGCTAAGACACATTCCTAGCAGAATTCCTGATACACGAGTTGAGCTCATAAAAGTGTACTCTTTTGCTTCCAGCATCCACAGCTCAAGAATTTCAGAGCTGTGTCATCCCAGTGGTCAGGTGTTCTTTGGTCATGAGGGCCAGACAGGACAAATGATGGGGACAAGTGAACTTGACTTAGATAGGGTTTGCTTCTTCCTACTAGACCTCACAGAAAAGTATGATGGGGTGGTGATGAGGAAGCGGGAGTGGGAGAGGGTACACTCTGCAAGGAAAAAAAAACCAGCTTTGAATACTTTCTATTACTATATACAGAGTACTTCAGCATATGTCCATTTCCAAGACTTATTTCATGATCCCACTTAGGAAGTTGACAACCCCTTCCTAGCTGCCCTACGTGTGTGTCATTTTAAATAGTGTGGTTGTAAAGCAGAAAGGCATTGGGCATTATTTCATAAAGATGTGACAAGGTTGACACCCCACCTCACACCGTGCTTAACACAGAAGGCAGATGTGGGTACTTACACATTCACATGTGGCCATCGTGGCAGGAAAGTTAAAGAGGCCATTGACATGGTTTGAACCACAAGTGACTAGGACATCTGTGATGCTCAAAGAAGCGTAGACACTAAATACACAGAGAAGGAAAGAAATAGGAAAATGTCATTTGGGAAACTATAATGAGAGTATTGACCCAGGTAGGCACGATCAGTCTGTGTAAAAGTCTGCATCCATTCAAGCCTTCAGATTGAACTTCTGTTGTACAGGGACAGCTAAACAACACTGTAAGATAACAACAAAGACAAA
Source organism: Physeter macrocephalus (assembly GCF_002837175.3). Lineage (NCBI taxonomy): Eukaryota > Metazoa > Chordata > Mammalia > Artiodactyla > Physeteridae > Physeter > Physeter macrocephalus. The sequence continues at coordinate 12,462,110 of NC_041233.1, read as the reverse complement.
TCCAAGTCCAGAAGGTGGGGCATTTTCCAGGATATTTGGGGCTATCTATTTCAGGTCAGAACTAAGTTAAAAGAGACTGAGGGAAAAAAGAAAAAGGTGCAGTGCCTTCATTGTCTTGGATTAGATATTGGTTTGAACAAACCAGCTAAACGGCGTTTGGAGTCAATTGGGGAAATTTGAATATTGTCTGGCTGTTAGCTGATGTAATAATGTAGAGATCATTCATTGAAAAAATAGATAATAGTGTATGATCTTACGTCAAACATAAGTAGATAGATATGTAGAAAATGACCCAGAATGACATGCAGTCAGGTATTAACAGGGGTGGTCTCTGCATGGTTAAAAGGTGATGTTTTTATTTTTTGTTTTACTCGTTTGCATTTTATTTTCCACAATGCGTAGGTCCTGTTTCTATAAATAACAGCTTATTTTAAAAGGTTGTTTTAAGAATTATTAAACCACACACACACAGAGGGGAGAGAATGGAAAAGCCTTGCCTGGTTAATTCTCAATTTTGCCGAAATCTGGCTCGATCTAGAAAAACAACTCTGAAAACTAGCTGTACTGTTTATTCTCACTCCCCCTTTCCCTTCAGGAGCAATTGTTGAAGCTGCTGGAAGTGGCCGCCTTAAATATTTTCTGTGACTGTCACGCAATTGTAATCAATCTGGCTACTTCCACCCAGCAAAGGCATTTTCTCAGTAGGGTTCTTGGAACATATTTGAAAGCTTAAGAACTTCCAGGACAAGGTATGTTGAATGCTTTGGCTTCTTTTTTTTTTTTTTTTTTTTTTTTTTTTTTTTTTTGCCCAAGAAAACCTATTTTCTCAGTAGGGTTCTTGGAACATATTTGAAAGCTTAAGAACTTCCAGGACAAGGTATGTTGAATGCTTTGGCTTCTTAATAGCTGGAAAGAATTGCCTCTCCATATCCCTGCCCAAGAAAACCTGAGACCCAGAGTCAGGAAGTGATTACTCTAGGACAGACAGCTGGTTAGAGGACAGAAACACAGGCCTCCTGATGCCTGATCCTCGGTTTCTTTCTTCCAATAATTTGTTCATCGTGTATCATCATCTCTTCTATGTGGGTGTGAGGGGTACAGTGAAGCAGGTACCACTCCGGCCCACAATCCTGGGCCCCTCTTAGTGCTTTGTTTCTCGGGGAATGCCCTCCCCTAGTTCCAAAGATCCTTGTCTTTTGGGTAAGGAACTAAAAATCCAAATGTGCTTGTATAAATTTTCATGTGAGAAGTAAGAGATTCTAAGTTCAGCATCAAAATTCAATGACAGGGGCAAGCGTGTGTCTTCGCCCGTTTGTTGCGAAAGTCAACACTCCAGTGGTTATATGTGGGAAAATAAATGAGAAAGATGTTTTTTTTTGCCAAATCAAGGCTTCTCTCTGAACCACATTGTATCCGGGGGAAAATGTTCTTTACCGACCACATTCTCTGGTACTCAGACAGAGCTCTTAAGAGATTTAGGGACTCATTCTTCTGCTGACTGATCATTTTGCAAGTTTTTCTTAAATGACCTTTGCAGGCAGAAGCCACAAGTCAGGTGTGGCTGGAATGAGAAAGGCTGGGCTCAGCATTTAAGTTTGAATACTTTCTATTTTCCATAGCGGAAGAATCATCCCCAGAGGGATGGAGCTGGACATGGAAACAGATTGTTCCAATAACCAGTATTGATTGTTTCAGCAGTACAGGCAGGGCCTGAATTCTTCTTTGGGAAGTCTGAATTTTATAGCTCTGTAAGAGTGCATTCCCTTATATAGCACAGAACATACGATAAATATCCATGAGCTCATACTGATGAGTAAAGGATAGAATAAATTAAAATATGGGGGCAAAGAGGCAAATGTCCTGTGCAAAAGGATTCCAAATAATTTATGGACCTGTTCCCCCCTCAATGAGGTGGAGACTGGCACCCCACTCCTTAACTGCGGGCTGTGCGTGGAGACTTCCTTCTAGAAGGAACAGTATGGAAAGGGAGAGGGGAAGAAAAGAGTGACCATATGATGGAGAAACCTGACAAATACTACTTTACCCAGTTGATCAAGGTCAACATCAATAGTTATATATCATGTTAATACTGTATACCCCTGATACAATGTAATGAAAATGTTACTTTACTTCTGCAGTCCTCCTCCCCCCAAGGCCTGTGACTGTAGTCAAATCATGAGAAAAACATTGTACAAATTCTGATAGTGGGACATCCTACAATACGCCCGACCATTACTCCTCAAAACTGTCGAGGTCATCAAAAATAAGGAAATTCAAAAAACCTGTCACACCCTAGAGGAGCCTAAGGAGATATAATATAACATATTCTGGTTGGGATCCTGGAGCAGAGAAAGGGCATTAGGTAAAGAAACTAAGGAAGTCTGAATACACTGTTGACTTTAGTTAATAATGTATCGGTACTGGTTTATTAATTATAACAAACGTAACTGTCCTAATGTAAAACCTTAGTAGAAGAAACTAGGTGTGAGTTGGGTATGTGGGCGCTCTCTGTATTATCTTCTCAATTTGGGGGAGGAGTAAAATTTAAAACTAGTCTAAAAGAAAACTCTATTTTAAAAAAATATGTTCTTGGGCTTCCCTGGTGGCGCAGTGGTTGCGCGTCCGCCTGCCGATGCAGGGGAACCGGGTTCACGCCCCGGTCTGGGAGGATCCCACATGCCGCGGAGCTGCTGGGCCCGTGAGCCATGGCCGCTGGGCCTGCGCTCCGGAGCCTGTGCTCCGCAACGGGAGAGGCCACAGCAGAGGGAGGCCCGCATACCACAAAAAAAAAAAAAAAAAAAAAATATGTTCTCTACCAAGGAGGTTTGGGGAGATCTTGTATTAGATCTTATAGGTGAACAATTGTTCTGAGATAGACACTGAACACTCAAGTGGCCATAGAACAGTGTATATGGTGACACAGTCACTTATTTATTTTTTTTTTATGGGGGTATAGTTGTTTTACAGTGTTGTGTTTCTACTGTACAATGAAGTGAAGTGGAGTTCCCTGTGCTGTACAGCAGGTTCTCATTAGTTACCTATTTTATACCTAGTAGGGTATATATGTCAATCCCAATCTCCCAGTGCATTCCACCCCCCCTTTGCCCCCTTGGTGTCCATACATTTGTTCTCTATGTCAACACACTCACTTTTTTTTTTTTTTTTTTTTTTTATGGTACGCGGGCCTCTCACTGTTGTGGCCTCTCCCGTCGTGGAGCACA
>NC_041233.1:12399569-12458879 GCF_002837175.3 Physeter macrocephalus | reverse complement strand
CACAAACCCGCGTCCCCTGCATCGGCAGGCGGACTCTCAACCACCGCGCCACCAGGGAAGCCCCACACTCACTTTTTAATGGCTCTTTTTTTTTTATAAGATTAGCTTTGCAGATGACATATACATAATCTAAATAGTGCATATGAAAACAGTATGCTTTTGTGTAATTGATTCTTAAATAACGTTTTTTCTGATTACAAAGTTATATTTATCTTAGAAAATTTGAAAAATATCAAAAAGCTCAAAGAAGAAAAATCTAAAGCCATCTCCAAACAAGAAGTCTCAATGTACAAGGCATTAAAGATATTTGATATCTTGAAGGGCTGCAGCTCTTTCCATGGGTGATTTCCAACTGAAGTAGCTTCTACACGTGTCTTTTCTCAAAGGTCAGGGCTGACAGGACATCCTGCAGAGAAGGTACCAGTTCCCTCTGTCGTCCTGTTCTCATTGCTGCATCCCTAGGTCAGAGGGGGGAATTGCTCATTAAATTGTCTGCAGTTAATTTTACTCCAGACCTGAGAAGGTCAGGAATTAACAACATGATTGGCATTTGGCCTTTCTAGAAAGTGGAGTGTGTGAAAATTATAGTAAGTAGATTATTATCACACATTGTACTAGAGCTCTGTGCTTATTTGGATATTTTTTGAAAAGGTAGTTTTTCTCATTCAGGGTTATTGTGGGAAAACCAGAGAGTATACTGAGAGATTGAAATAGGGTTATGTATATGAAAGGAGCTTTAAAAAGTTCAATATGAAGAATGCATTTCTTTTTATTTTCCTTTTTTTTTTTTTTTTTTACTACCTGTACCGGGGTCAGCAACATTTTACTATAAAGATCAGATGGTAGATATGTTAGGCTTTGGGAGTCATGTGGTCTTTGTTACAACTACTGAACTCTGTAGCACAAGATCAGTCATAGACAATACAAGTGGACATGACAGGTTTCCAATAAAACTTTATTGATAAAAACAGGTGGTGGGCCAGATTTGGCCAAGGGGTCATAGTTTGCCTGGTCCTGATGGGCACACTTAGGGCCTGATCTATATCCAGCTTTGCATGTTCTTCTGGACAAATTGGCTTTGGTGACTATGCATGGGGTGAAGCCTGAGGCAGTGAATGGGCTCAGTAGTGTTATAAGAGAGGGGAGGGGGGAGATGGGGAATGCAATTACCACCAAAGTGACTGAGGAAACAAAGCCAGCGACTCAAGACTGACCTGTAAGAGGATGTCTTTGTGGGTTGGCTGCCAGGAGCACAAGACCTCAGATCTTCTCATCTTCTTCTTAGAATTCCAGCCCACCATGGACAACTGACTCTTCCCTTTTTTTCTCACAGTACCTGTGAGATGCAGCTGGGACAGTCAGAAGAAGACTTTGCTAAAGCCTAGTGGGTAACAAAAGGGAAACATGCTACAGAGAGCACTGTGAAATCTGGACCCTGCAGCACGCGATTGGTGCTTAGCTGCTGGCTTTTCTGCACAGTTGCAACTGTGGGGCTCCAGAAAAAGAGGGAAATCCAGAAAATGATTTTCTTTGACTTATTCACTGATTTCCTCCCCTGGTTTTATTTGTTTCAGAATTATTATTTTGACATAGTGGTAGGGGGAGTGGTGGCTGCAGTGATGAGAGGAAGATCAGGCAAGAATCACCGGAAATGTCTGTATACCCCCAACTCTCCCCCATTAACACCATCATGTCTGCCTTCACCCTATAAAGTCCTAGCGCTGAGACCCTCAGGAAGCCGGTGCCAACGAAGAAATGATCCCAAACAGGCCTTGACTTACTTGGGCGGGGGGCAGCAGGGGTCAGTGGCATAGAAACACATATGTATTTGTTTATTTGCTTATTTATTTTTAGGGGCGAATAACCTTTTAATATGGTGATAACTATTTGCTGCTTATTGTTTGACAAAGATCCATTAGTCTCTGAAGTTAAGTTCTTTTTCTTTGTACCAGCTGCTTCAAAATTTTAGACCCGTTACAGGTCAGTGCATTATCCAAAAAAAAAAAAAAAAAAAGAAAAAAAAAGTCTAGATCTTTAGACCCTATATGGTGACTTAAAGGTTTGATTCCCTTTATGATAGTAGCTTTAAATGTTGCCTATTTATATGGTCCGGCAAATCTTTGTCCTGTTTTGCCCGTCAGAATTTATTTTGAAGGTCACTTTGTATCTACATCTCTTAGCTTATAAGTTTCAAATGTATTCACCCAAGTTCAAAGCTTTTCTTACCTTAAAGAATATTTGCTACAAACTCTTTTAATCAAAACCTTCGCTTGCAACAATAATCTAAAGGGATTTCTACCAGATTCTCTTTCCATTGTCTCTTTACTGAGATGGCCATCTCTTTCTCCAAAGTTCCTTTAAAACCTACCTGACTTAAAGTCGTAAGCAAGATGTATTGGGGATAGGGGTCCCCACATTATAATGTGTCCCCCCAGGATTCCAAACATTGTGACTAATGGTTCAAGAGAGAAAAAAATAGTATCAATCAGCTATGGATTAGAAGGTGAACACAGCAACATTAATTGTAATGCAAAGCCGTGGCTTGGCGTTTTTAAGGCTCACAACCTTTTTGTCCAGAAGATATAAACCAAAGATGAAGAAAAACCCTGAGACCACGTCAGCATGTGCCTCCTCGGCTTTATAAATCATGCTATGCTCTTATTGAAAGTAGAGTTAGATCAGTGCACCCAGCTAGCAAATGTTCCTCTAATAACACAGTTATTTGGAATTCAAATTTTATTTTGGCTGAAGAGGGAGTGAGTTATTGGGAAAAGTCTGCTCTTCTAGGATATCAGCATTGTGTGTAAGGGATGAAGTCTGCTAGGGGATCTGAGAGGTTATGGCTTGGGGACATTTTGCTATTTAAACAGATGTCTAAAGTTTAATAAATATGATTGAGGTCCTCCAACCATTTGTTAAAAAAAAAAAGGTTTATCATGGCATATGAGTTCAGTAGGAGAAATATGAGAAAAATTTTTCTTGCCTGCTGTTAAGTTAAATAAGATACTTCAAGAATATTCGGTAAGGAGGGACATTCTAAATACTGATGTTTTATTTATTTATTATTTATTTATTTATTTATTTTGTTCAGTACGCCCCTCCCGCTGCGGAGCACAGGCTCCGGACGCACAGGCTCAGCGGCCATGGCTCACGGGCCCAGCCGCTCCGCGGCATGCAGGATCCTCCTGGACCGGGGCACGAACCCGCGTCCCCCGCATCGGCAGGTGGACTCTCAACCACTGCGCCACCAGGGAAGCCCAGTACTGATGTTTTAAAGGAAATTATATTTGTGTTGTGTTACTACTAGAGGTGAAATCTGGCCTAGGCTAGAAAGAGGCCAAACCAGACTTAGAACGTAGGGTTCCTCACTACCATGTAAGGTCATCTGCACTATGCTCTGTGGACTCAGGAGCTCAGAGTTACATGTGGACATGAAAAACTAAAAGTTCTTGTTGGAGATCCAAAAATACTTTAATTTACTGCTGGATCTCATTGCTCTATTTATGAAGAAGAAATAAGTGATCAACTTTGGCATCGAAATATAAATAAACTGCCCATCCATCATTTTGTGAAGGTAAAACCACGTTTTAAGCAATATAAGCAAACATAAAATTTGCTATATTACATAATCCAATTCTACTGTATTAAAAATTATTTTTAACTTTTTATTTTGAGATAATTGTAGACTCACATGTGCTCATAAGAAATATTATAGAGAGGGGCTTCCCTGGCGGCGCAGTGGTTGAGAGTCTGCCTGCCGATGCAGGGGACGCGGGCTCGTGCCCCGGTCCGGGAAGATCCCACATGCCGTGGAGCGGCTGGGCCCGTGAGCCATGGCTGCTGAGCCTGCGCATCTGGAGCCTGTGCCCCGCAACGGGAGAGGCCACAACAGTGAGAGGCCTGTGTACCGAAAGAAAAAAAAAAAAAAAAAAAAAAGAAAGAAATATTATAGAGAGTCCATATACCCATCACTCAGCTTCTCTCAATGGTAACATCTGGCATAATTTATAGTACAATATCACAACCAGGAAATTAACATTGATATAAACCATTGACCTTATTCAGATTTCAACAGTTTTACATGCACTCATGTGTATGTATGTATTTAGTTCCATGCAATTTTATCACATGTGTAGAATAGTGGGACTACCGCCACATTGAAGATACAGGATAGTTTCATCACAAGGAACCCTCGTGCTACTCTTTTATAGCCATGACCACTTTCTTTCCTTCCCCACTCCCTAACTCCTGGCAACCACTCATCTGTTCTTCATCTCTATACTTTTATCCTTTCAAGAATGCTATGTGGATGGACTCCTACAGTATATAAATTTTTGAGATTTTTTTTTCGCTTAGCATAGTTCCCTTGAGATCCATTCAGGTTGTTAGGTGTATTAATAATAGGTCATTCCTTTTTACTGCTGAGTATTATTCCATCATCTGGATGTACTGGATGTACTGCTGCTTGTTTAACCATTTACTGGTTGAAAAGCATTTGGATTGCTTCCACTTTGGGGATATTATGAGTAAGGTTGCCGTGGACATTTGTGTACAGGTTCCTGTGTCAATTTAACTTTTCATCACTCTGGGGTAAATGCCCAAGAATAACTGCTGGATCACATGGTAAGCACATGCTTATTTTTATAAGAAAATGCCATCCTCTCCTGCAGAGTGGCTGTACTATTTTACATTTGGACCAGCAATGTATGAGTGATCCACTTTCTCCACATTCTTGTAAGCATTTTAGGTTATCACTATTTTTTATTTTAGCCCTTTTGATAGATATATAATGATAGCTCACTGGGGTTTTAATGTGCATTCCCCTAGTGGCTAATGGGGCTGAACCCTGTTTCATGTGCTTATTTGCCATCTGTTTATCCTCCTCAGTGAAATATCTGTCCTTTTGCCCACTTTCTAAATGTTTATTACTAATTGTTTTTTTTAAACTGTTGAGTTTTAAGTGTTCTTTATATATTCTAGATACGACTCTTTTGTCAAATATGTGGTTTGCAAATATTTTCTTCTAGTTTTGTAGCTTATCTTCTCATCCTCTTCACAGGATATTTCACAGAGCCAAAAAAAATTTTCTTTTGCTTTTGATGAAGTCTATTTTTCAATTTTTTATCAATGTTTCCTCTTATGAATCATGTTTTTGGTATTACACTTTATTTTTATCCCTGTCTATTTTCTTGAGTTATACATATTCGCAGCTAAAAGGAAAACTGTGAGTAGGACACTGTTGTGAGTTCCCTATGTTTTCATACTCAGCAATTTACTCATGTTGGATGAACTTTGATTCCTTGCTTTATAGCCAACTGAGCAGTGCAGGTGGTGACTGGAGTCCTGGGAAGTGCCGACTGCATTTATTAAGACATTTTCCTCCTTGTTCTCAAAATTGAGATTCTTTCTCAGGCTTTTTAGTGGTTCTGGTTTTGGGGATTGCACTAGTTGGTCTGTGCTCCAAGCTACAAACCTAAGAGATGTACAAAGGCTGTTTTACTTTATTGCAAAGAGTCTCTGTAGCAGAGGGAAAGTGCATGCATGGAGTTCCAAGGCAGCCATGCCCAGACTTGAATCTTCCAAGTTGTATGAACTCTCCATGCTTCCATTTTCTCACCAGGAAAGTGGGGATAATAATCCTCACTACTTCATAAAGTTGCTGTGAGAATAAAAGGAAATAGTAATGCATGCAAGGTACGTTACAGAGGATCTGGTATACAGATGTGCTGAATAAATTACCTGTTTTGATCATAACCTTTCCTTTCTGCATGCATTCACATTCAGATTATTTCTACCTAAAGTGAAGGATTTCAGAGTTCCATAGCTGCTTCCACCTCCTCATCAAGGAGAACATGGAGGTCTACAGGAAAAAGCACTAGCGGTATTTGGTCCCTTATTAAGGAGGGGATGAACACAATTGGTTTACACAAGGGAGAGGAGTGAATCTACTTTGCTTATTTACAAAAGAGATGTTATCCAGTAAATACCTCTTCCTTTGCAATTGTTTAACAGAATATATATCCCTAATAAGTTGTGTGCCCTCAAAAACAAACCCAAGATAAGAATTGAAGTTTATCTAGAATATGATCAGAGAAAACACCCTGGAGGAGTAGGCAAATGAAACAAGGAAGGAAAGGCAGCCACAAAAGGATGTGTTATCAGCAAGGTACCACTATAGGCAGCAGGGGTTGAATTCCTCTGAGAAGTCTGTGAGACAGTAGAGAAGCTGGGACTCAGAGTTATCTCACTGGAGGAGTGATGGATCTGGATATCTGCCTACCAATTGCCCTTGGCATTGGAGGATGTGTGCTCCAGGGTGGGAATGCGTTCATTCCCTGGCACGTCCCATAGCTCCAGGACAGAGAGAGCCCCCAGGCAAGCGGTCAAGCCTGCTGGCCACTGGAAATTGAGTGAAGAACATTGGAAGTGTCAAGGGGATGCAGGAAGGCTTTGATGGTTTCTGCTACAGTCTGTTTCTTGCCTCTCACACATCCCCTTGTGTCCCATTTGAACTTTCTCTCATACTATTTCTTCAAGTTTGAGGCCAGTCACTAGGAGTTAGTGGACAAGCTACAGTCCCCGCCGTTGCCATTGATTTCAGGGACATCACTGCTACTTATCATCTCTTTTCTCCACCGTGCATTCAAAATCCCCTCACCCTCAGCCCGCACCTGAGCACCTGGAGGTCGCTTACCAGTGGTCCCCAACCTTTTTGGCACCAAGGACCGCTCTTGTGGAAGACAGTTTTTCCCCAGACTGGGGGGTGCGGGGGGGATGGTTCAGGCGGTAATGGGAGTGATGGGGAGCGATGGGCGGTAGCAGATGAAGCTTCGCTCCCTTGCCCGCCACTCACCTCCTGCTATGCGGCCCGGTTCCTAACAGGCCGCAGACTGGTACCAGTCCTCAGCCTGGGGGTTGGGGACCCCTGGCTTACACAGTGGGGGAACCCACACCTTCATCTCCTGCGGCCTGGACCCCTGTTTAGAGTCTTAGTGGTTCTGTAGTTACAGTTGCTTGGTTAGAGTTCCTGGAGGGCATGGAAGCATCACGGAGGCTCTGATGACTTCTCTGGGTTCCAGGCCTATTCCTCCTTGCCCCATGATATAGCAGCAACCCTATCTGCTTATAATTATCAGAGCTACAGTGCCAGGGCTCTGGCAATGTAGACACTACTTGCTTGACCTGCCCATGATGAGAGATTTTGGTGGAACCCTTACTGTTTCTTCTGGTAGAAGCATTACCCTCACCATTGGCCCATCCACACCCTTATTCCCCAGACCTAAACTAATGGAGGAGTTTTTTCTGGGGTAAGGATATCATCTAAATTATGCCTCTGGGAATGGAGAGAACGATCCACTGAGAGACAGACTTGGGCCAGTTCTCTATTTACTGCCTAGTCTCCCCTTCACTCCCTCCACCCCTCTAAGAGGCCGGATGGTGACTTGCTAGGACCCTGTACCAAACAGTCTTCAAGTGATCTGGTCATTCTCTTCTCCTCAGTGTACAATTACATGGGTAAATGGCTATGGGTCCTTTGGGCGTAGGATTAGGGGAATTCTTCTGTGTACTTGCTCTGGTTTCGCAGGTCAGACGCTTTCAGTGGCTTCAACTGGTTGGCTCTGGATCTGAGAGCTGATTGGTCTAGAAACGAGGCAAGGACTTCCCTGGCAGGCCAGTGGTTAAGACTCCACACTTCCAAGGCAGGGGACGCAGGTACGATTCCTGGTTGGGGACCTAAGATCCCACGTGCCCTGTGGCATGGCTAAAAAAATAAAAAAAGAGGAGGTGTTGGAAGCAGGCCAGAGTCGGAGGGTCTGTTCATCCACTCCTATCAGTCACTGGTTGAAGGCGGTCCTGGGGGAGCATGAATTCCCTGGCATTCCTGGTCTGCCCAGCAGGAGCAGGGTGGGTTCCTGTGATCGGACAAAGCCCTTAGGCAAAGAGCTGAGGCCCTGGCAGTAGGAATTTGAGCAGATAGGCATGGAAATGATGAGCACCGAGGGACCGCTGGGTGTGGGGCTCCAACCACATCGTTGACAAACTAGTTCCCGCTACTTTGGAATAATTTGGTCATAGTATTACCCACTGGTATCAGAGGGCTCAGTGGATTTCTGCATCAGCTAACTCCAGCATTTGTCTTTCCCTATAATACCAGTTTATAAATTGCCTGTGGCTAGGATTTATTTTTTCCCCTCTAAATAATAATAATTAAAAAAAAGCTCATCAATAAAAATCATCATAAAAGACAAAAAAGTAAAAATCAAAACAAAATGAAAAAGAGACATTAAAAAAGTAAATCAGGGGCTTCCCTGGTGGCGCAGTGGTTGGGAGCCCGCCTGCCGATGCAGGGGACACGGGTTCGTGCCCCGGTCCGGGAGGATCCCATCATGCCGTGGAGCGGCTGGGCCCGTGAGCCATGGCCGCTGAGCCTGCGTGTCTGGAGCCTGTGCTCCGCAACGGGAGAGGCCACAGCAGTGAGAGGCCCACGTACCACCAAAAAAAAAAAAAAAAAAAAAAAAGTAAATCAACTATACTTCAATAAAATTAAAAAAAAGAGAGACATAAAAAAACCCACAAATATGATCATTGAGAAAATACTGTAATAGGGGCATGGAGTAAGAGCCGTAGGTGCACTGGAGAGAAATTTATTATTCTGATGAGCAAGTTAAGGGAAGGAAATAGGCAGAGACCTTGAGCATCTCTGCTGATTCCCTGGTCTCCAGCCTCATCTCCTCCGGCATCAGAACATCCCCAGGAGATAGATAAGATGTGGAATATCGTTCTCACGTTATCAAAAAGGAAGATGAATTATAAAAAAATTAACATGTTCAAGGTTGCATCGTGAATTTTAGGAATACAACTGTGCTTCTTGATTCCCAGTTTAGTATTCCAATGCCTGCCCACCTATTCTTTATCTCACTTCAGCTGCGATCTCAAATTATATTGGTAAGCTCATACGCCACAATCTGTTTTCTCTGGGGGAATGGAGAATGACAGCCTGTTCATCATCCATCTTTGCTTTAGAATGAAATGTGACTTTTATGTAACTACAGTAAGATATGTATGCTGTAAAAATGCCTTGCAGTCTGAAAATGCTACAAATAAATTGGCCAATGAAGACTAAGGTGCTACTGAAAGGTTATAATTTTCAACTCTCTTAGCATGAGTCAGACTCTGTGCGCCAGTGCTCTCTTGAAATGGCGTAGATAGCTCTTCAGCGCTGAGCAGAAACACGATGGAATTCCTCTCGCCCTTTATAAGTGTGTTGTACCCACTACCACAAATGACACATGGAACTTGGGACCTCCTGTTGGAAGAGTGAACCTAAAAGCCATGTAGCCTATAGTAATATCTTCCTGTTAATTTTGTTCATACACAATTTGTTCATACTGAAATTTCCCTTTCAGGAGTATTTTACATCAAATGGCCCTGTGATGTACTTTCAATTATATTCCCACGTAGAATGCTGGGAGATTTGTGAACAGGTAGTGTCAGACCTTTATTCTCAATATTTAAAGTAGTTTTAGCAAAAGCTACCATAGGTACCTATATACGTATATATATGTATATAATATATATACTGTATATATTATATATATACAGTATATATATAATATATATGTGGCAGGAAGGAATATATATGTAAATAAAAAATTAATTTTGCAAGTGCTTCATCTACTCTGTACTTTACTTATAGATGAAGACTTGGGGCTGAATGCTTATAACCGTTCAACTCCCAGAGAGTTTCAGCTTCTCAGCTGTGGCCATTTTATGGATCTTTGCTCCAAATCCTTGCTTTTTGTTCAGACATGGAGTGAACATCCAGTTCCCTTCCTCTCTACCCTCATGAAGCACAAAGGTGAAGTTAATTGGAGGAAAGGAATGGGTTTGATGTCTTCTGTCACCTCCCGGCCAGCCACACAGCCATTGCACCGCTGGTAGATTGCATTAAGCCTTCTATTTCTCTTTGGATATTTAAACCACTTAGAGCTTGTAGAATCCACTTTCTTCTTTTATTTTGTGAGGATGGGGATTGTAATTATGCGTTTTCTTCTCTCCGCTTCCTCAGAGATTACCAACGGCAATTCTCTGTGATCCTGCACTGTTCTTTGTCTGCTTGAAACTGATTTAGAACACCTAGGTCCTCATTTACAACTTCTCGATCCATCTGTGGCTTCAATTCTCTCTTAACAGTATTAATTTCACCTTTCCCAGCGTGACAACAATGCTTTTAGACAGAGCAGATGGAAATAAAACAGAAGCTGAATGAACACATTTGTTCTTGTGCTTTGTTAGTATTAATTCTTTTCCCCTAAAGCATATTTAATACAGCTTATATTATAACCTAAAACAAAGCAAGGAACAAAAAAATTAAAAAATAAAAACACTATTACCAACATTGTCTCCCCTCTACCCCCATACCCCAATTTTTAAAAAGTCATTATTAGCTAATTAAAATATTCACTTCATTTTGGCTCTTAACTGTTTTGGTTTATTAGTTACAGCTCTTAATAAGCCATCCCCAAATTATACATTTTTTTAGTTTTCCCATTCTACTGAAGAATATTATACCGTTTTTATTTTTAAATATTTTCAAGGCTTGGGGCTTCCCTGGTGGCGCAGTGATTAAGAATCCGCCTGCCAGTGAAGGGGTCACAGGTTTGAGCCCTGGTCCGGGAAGATCCCACATGCCGCGGAGCAACTAAGCCCGCGAGCCACAACTACTGAAGCGCATGCGCCTAGCGCCCATGCTTCGTAACAAGAGAAGCCACCACAATGAGAAGCCCACACACCACAACGGAGAGTGGCCCCTGCTAGCTGCAACTAGAGAAATACCTGCGCAGCAACGAAGATCCAACGCAGCCAAAAATAAATAAAATAAATTATAAAAAAAAAGTATTTTCAAGGCCTGCCACTGACCCATGTTTTAAAACTTTTTAAAATAAATTTATTTGTTTATAAAAAAGAGCGGGGACCACTCTTCGTTGCGGTGCACGGTCTTCTCATTGTGGTGGCTTCTCTTGTCGCGGAGCACCGGCTCTAGGCACGCAGGTTCAGTAGTTGTTTGTGTGCAGGCTTCAGTAGTTGTGCCTCTTGGGCTCTAGAGCGCAGGCTCAGTAGTTGTGGCGCACGGGCTTAGTTGCTCTGCAGCATGTGGGATCTTCTCAGACCAGGGATCAAACCCATGTCCCCTGAATTGGCAGGCGGATTCTTAACCACTGTGCCACCAGGGAAGTCCCTGACCCATTTATTTTGAATGATGATTGGTGAATTGAAATTGCTGAATGATTAGGACTTTATTATTTCAGGTGTGGGCTTTGGAATCTAAAAGACTTTATCTCCCCTTTTAAACACTTGCATGACCCCTAGCAAGCAGAGCAACATCTTTGAACTTTGTATCCTCCTCTATAAATGAGCTGTTAGGATTCAATGAAATAACGTGTGAAAGCCCTGCCCAGTGTGCCTGATACATGACAGGAAATCTGTGAAGTGTCACATTCCCCCTCCTTTGAAGGTGTGAGGGGATTGAAGAAATTTTTAAAAATTTTTATTTTATATTGGAATATAGTTGATTTACAATGTTGTGTTTGTTTCAGGTGTACAGCAAAGTGATTAAGTTATACATATACATATATTGATTCTTTTCCCATATAGATTATTACAGAGTATGGGGTAGAGTTCTCTGTGCTATACAGTAGGTCCTTGTTGTTTATCCATTCAATATATAATAGTTTGCATCTGCTAATCCCAAACTCCCAGTCCATCCCTCTCCAACCCACCCTCCCCCTTGGCAACCACAAGTCTGTTCTCTATGTTTGTGAGTCTGTTTCATAGATAAGTTCCTTTGTGCCATATTTTAGATTCCACGTAAGTGATAGCATATGGTATTTATTTCTTTCTGACTTACTTCACTTAGTATGATAATCTCTAGGTCTATCCATGTTGCTGCAAATGGCGTTTTTTCATTTTTTTTTAATGGCTGAGTAATATGCCATTGTATATATGTACCACATCTTCTTTATCCATTCATCTCTTGATGGACGTTTAGGTTGCTTCCATGTCTTGGCTATTGTAAATAGTGCTGCAATGAACATTGGGGTGCATGTTTCAAATTATGGTTTTCTCTGGATATATGCCCAGAAGTGGGGTTGCTGGATCATATGGTAGCTCTGTTTTTAGTTTTTTTTTTTTTTTTTTTTCTTTCCTGTACGCGGGCCTCTCACTGTTGTGGCCTCTCCCGTTGCGGGTGAGGTGATACCTCATTGTAGTTTTGACCTGCATTTCTCTAATAATTAGCGATGTTGAGCATCTTTTCATGTGATGCAATCAATTTTGATGCATTATGGAAGAGAAATGTAGCATCTTTTCATGTGATGCAATCAATTTTGATGCATTATGGAAAGTTAATTTTTTTTTTTTTTTTTTTACAGATCTTTATCTGTAAAGTTGAGGCAAGAAAAGTAAGGCAAACTCATGGATCGGCATTCTGAATATTTTTTAAAAAGTATCAGGACTTCAAGCTCTCAAGATGTATTTTCCAGTCTTTTCCTAACAGGATTAATTTTTCCAAGTTTATAATTTATGATGACTGATATCAATACTGTATAATTTGTCAGAGAGCTTTGTAGTCAATATGCACTCTTTCTCATAAACAATTCATACATCATACATAATTGCTAGCTCTACACAAACTAACATACTTCACCCTAAGAAGTTTTCTCAGAGGATGCGGAGTAGAGATTGGTTCTGATCTCCTATTATTGTTATAAATCAGACTTGTGGGAAAATTTCTCATATCATGTATTATATTACTTCCATTATTGAATAAGAAGTAGCTATGAATTTAACACAAAATGAGACTTCTTTTGAAATAGAGAACTGATTGAAAAAACTAAATTTAAAAAATTTGTATCAGTATTTTTAGTTCTTTTAAAAAATTGTTTGCTGATTAAAAACCCAATTCAAACCAGGCTAAGTAAAAAGAGAAATTTATTGGAAGGGTACTGGGGTACTCATGGGAAAAGCAAGCCATGTGGATGGTAGAGGTGCCGTTAAATCTTAGGAAGTAACAGCTGGAAACAGGGACTGACACACAATCAAGACTCGACTTCTGTCCTCCATCTCTGATTCTCTTTGAGTCTCATCCTTTTCTCTTGCCATAGGCTTGCTTTCTCCACACGGCATAAACCATGAGCTGGTGGCTCCTGAATTTATAGCTTACTGCTCCATCCGGCAGAGAAAGAATAACACTACTCTCATCACCTTGAAGACCAACAATCCTAGGGAAGGTGGTCATTGGTGCAGCTTAGGTCAGTGACTACTCCTGGATCAATCTAGAGAGGGATGGGGTCTGGTGAACACGTGACAGGTCCTATAAAATCATTTAGGTAGAATGGGAGGCAGGTTGGTAGTTACTGGGTAGAAAAAAGCAATAGGTGTCTTTATGACTGGGCTCTGCTCTTTTTCCAAAGCCATCTCCCATGGCCTTCTTATACTTTCAGCACTGTGAATACTGCACCAATGTTTTTCTTTTTTTAAAAAAAATAAATTTATTTATTTATTTATGGCTGTGTTGGGTCTTCGTTGCCGCGCACAGGCTTTCTCTAGTTGTGGCGCGTGGGCTTCTCATTGGGGTGGCTTCTCTTGTTGCGGAGCACGGGCTCTAGGCGGGCAGGCTTCAGTAGTTGTGGCTCTTGGGCTCTAGAGCACAGGCTCAGTAGTTGTGGCGCACGGGCTTGGTTGCTCTGCTACATGTGGGATCTTCGTGGACCAGGGATTGAACCTGTCTCCCCTGCATTGGCGGGCGGATTCTTAACCACTGCGCCACCAGGGAAATCCCACCAGTGCTTTTCATTCATGGGATTTTGCTCATATTGATCTTTCCGCCTGCAATACTATTCTTCTTCCCTTCTCTTAGTGACTCCTACTTCCCCTTTTATTTACCACTTAAATACACTGACCACAAGAAAACCTTCCCTGACCCTCAAGTTCAGGTTCCAACCTAACCTGTGCTAGGGATCCAGTTATAGCCTGAATTTCTCACAGCAAGGCAAATCCCATATTATATTTTCTCCAATCCTAAGTAGGCTATAAAATCATAAGCGTGGAGAACTCATTTATCATGTTTATAGCTATATCTTTAGCACTTGGCCCAATATCTGGCATGAATAAATGTTCAATAAACAACTGTTGAGTAAATGAAGGCTTGAACACAGGAACAGGGAAGGAGCACAGTTTAAGAGCTGTGGTAGCCTAGAGAAGGCAGCAGTCATGGTAAACTACCTAGAGAGCTTGAGGGTTTCTTGGATAATCCTTTTAGCCAACTTAGAACACTGTATATCTGGCACTGTGCCCAGAACAACACGCATTATTTTACTTAATCTGTACGGGTTGGTTTTAGAATTCCCATTTTACATTTGAGGGAGCTTAAATAACATGCCAGTGGTTCCACGCAAAGCACACACGGTAGCTGTGTGTTTAAAACTCAATATTGGACTCCAGTTCCTATGTTCTTAACCATTAGTTTGCCTTGATTCCTTTGTTGGCAGTTCCCAGATGAGAGAATGCACTCCTAGATCTTCTAGCCCTTGAAGTCTATATGACACTCATTTTTCAAGAAGGAAGGAAATCTTCCCAATACCTTTAATACATTGGCCTGTAGGTTCTTTGGTAATTGAACAGGTTGTTAAAATCTTATTCTTCCTGGTAGTGAATGAAAACGTGAAAAATAAAAATTAACAATCATAGTTTAATCACAAGGGAGAGAAAGAAAAGTTGTTAACTGATTAGTCGTTTGCTGAAGTTTGCTGAGTTTCAGTAGGTATAAATTAGGTAGAATAAAAATATCTGCTCAATTTGATAATTATTTTCATTCTCTGATTTTATTATGGGCGTAAGTAAAACTTTCCAGAATCTCATGAATTATCAGTACTGAATGAGTCTTAATTTAAAAACAATGCCGTAATTACCTAACTTTTAAAATTTGCTCTATTTTCCGAGTTCATGTTTACATATAACAAGCTTGCAGGTGACTCCTAAGTATCAGAATTTCTTCCAGTTCTATCCTTGGTTCATCCTGATGGCAAATTTGTCTTGGGTAGCTTCCTCTGAAGGCAAGTTTCTTCTATTTCCCTCTGTTCTGTCTTTATGACAGAATTCAAAACACGTGTGTGACAAGTGAAAATGTAGCCCATCATTCAGATGGCCTTTTCATTTTGGTGCTGGGTAAATTCAGCTCTAGAATATAATAGACTGATGGGCCTGTCATTTAGAGTGACATGCCATTATATAACTATGAAGGATAAAGGTGGGCATGTGAATCGACTTCCCTCTATGCATTAGTGTTTTTAACTGTGATCATTTCCTGATCTTGTAATTATAAACCACCACGTTGGATTTTTGAGTGTAATTTACTAGAGCTATAGTTCTTGATGAAATTGCAATAAGCACATCAGCCTCTTTGATGAATCAGAGTGTGCATTCATGTCAACGATCAAGCATATGAAGAAGTTACATTTATATATATCTTTGTTTTTGTCCTGTCTCACCTATAAGTTCACAAACTTCAAGAGGAAAAGATTCATCCGTTCCTTTTCTTTTACACTCTATCTCACAGTGTCCCCCCCGGGCCGTGCTTTAGCACCCAAAGGGCACTTGATAACAGTGAGTAATCGACACTTCTCTCTTCTGGGTGTAGCTGTCTTTGGAGAAGTAATGTGGGAGTTTCAGTGTTGGGTTCTAAGTGTGATGCTAATCCAGAAGCTTCCATATGACTTGGCAGTAATTCATTTCTCTTTTTTTCTTCACCTGCCAGAACCAGTTCATTAGCAAGTCTGGTTAGCTCTGCCTTTAACGTAGATCCAAAATCTTTGCACTTTGCTCCTTGTCTACTGTTATTAACCCAGAGCAAGTCATCTTTTTAGGTTTATGTAGTAGCCTTTTTTTTTCTGGGCCGCGCCCAGACGCTTGCAGGATCTTAGTTCCCCGACCAGGGATTGAACCCGGGCCTTCGGCAGTGAAAGCACAGAGTCCTAACCACTGGACCGCCAGGGAAGTCCCTGTATTAGCCTTTCTGACTGCATTCCACGCTTTCTACTATTGCCCCCATCCTCCACTCCCCAACGCCCCCTCAACCCCTTTCAGTTTTTACACAGCAGGAAGAGAATGTAAATCAGATCCTATAAGCTCACTGAGCATCAAATACTTGATGTTTATTCCACCCTGGAGCCTTTGCACTTAATCCTTCTACCTGGAAAATTTGGAAAATTCTCCCCTTCTATGGCTGGTTCATACTGTCATTCGCATCAAGCTCACAAGTCTTTTCTTAGAGAGGTTCTGAAATCCTTTTTTCCTCTTGAAACTCTTCTCCTGTCTTTGCCTATTCATAAATATATATGGCATTCACTAAACAGTCTTATTTCAGACAGAATAGTGAATTTACAGAGGAACTTAACTTTCAGTACTTCAGAACTCAGAAGCAACTTTAAAGATTTTTTTTTCGAGTTGTAAAATTAGTCCAGACTTATTAAGGAAATTTGAAAAAAATAGAAAAGTAAAGGAAGATAACTAACTCCACCTTCCAGAGGTAACTGTTATTAATATTCTGCTAGTTTCTCTCTCCTTTTGTGTACAGTCATATTTATCATGCACTATTCTTTTTCTTTAGAATGCTTATCTTGTGATACCCTTCCCTGATAATCTAGACAGTATTTATCTCAGTATATCTCATTAGAGCTTTGTTTAAAACCCAACCATTTCCAACTGTATATTAATGTCAACTTAACACCACATTCTAGACATGTTCTTTCCCATCTGCTCTCCATATCATGCACAGTCCTATCCTTTGACTTTTGCTTAGGCTGGGACCCTCCCTGCAAATCTTTATCCTCTTTTCCATCAGCGTAAATCATGGATTCATTCTGTTTTTTTTTTTGAAAAGTTATTTTATTCAAGTATAGTTGACTTACAGTGTTGTGTTAATTCTGCTGTACAGCAAAATGATTCAGTTATAAATATGTATAAATTCTTTTTCATATGCTTTCCCATTATGGTTTATCACAGGATATTGAATATAGTTTGCTGTGCTATACAGTAGGACCTTGTTGTTTATCCATTCAGTATATAATAGTTTGCACCTGCTAATCCCAGGCTTCCAATCCATCCCTCCCCACCCACCTCTCACCCTTGGCAGCCACAAGTTTGTTCTCTATGTCTGTGAGTCTGTTTCATAGATGAGTTCATTTGTGTCATATTTTAGATTCCACATAAGTGATATCATATGGTGTTTGTCTTTCTCTTTCTGACTTACTTCACTTAGTATGATAATCTCTAGGTCCATCCACGTTGCTGCAAGTGGTGTGATTTCATTCTTTTTTATGGCTGAGTAGTATTCCATTGTATACATATACACCACCTGTTCTTTATCCATTCATTTGTCAGTGGACATTTAGGTTGTTTCCGTGTCTTGGCTATTGTGAATAGTGCTGCTATTATGAACATAGGGGTGCATGGATTTATTTATACAAATATCTATTGAGGACCTACAGTGTGCCAGTCACTGTTCTTTGGGCTGGGAATATAGCAGTGACTATAACAAAGTCCCTACTCTGATGAATTTATATTCTATGAAAAAACTAATAAAATCTTAGATAGTGAGAAAGCTGGGTGAATGGCTAAGAGTCATGGCAGTGAGTGAGGTGTTATTTTAAATAGTGTTGTTGGGGAGTTTTAAGAAAAGACCTGAAAGAGGTCAATGAGCGAGCTATGGAGATGTCTGGAGGAATCTCTCTGGCAGAAGGAACAGCAAGTTCAAAGATCATGAGCCTGGAGTGCGCTTGAAGGGTCAAAGGAATTACAGCCCAGCGTGGTTTGATCTTGTCCAGTGTAAGCAATAGGAGACAGGTCAGTGAGATCAGGTGGCATCGTGGTAAGGACTTGGGATAGCCCACTATTCTGAGTGAGATGAGACACCAGTGGGGGGTTCTGATCAGAAGAGTTCCAAGGTCCCATGGATATTTAATGAGTTCCTCTGGTTGCTGTGTGGAGAAGGGGCTGGAAGGAACCAGGAGTGGGAACAGGTGGCTGGTCAGGAAATTATAGAAGAAATTCTGGCAGGAGATTACAGTGTTAGTGAGGAGTGGTCAGATTATGGATATGTTATGAATAGAAAACCAACAAGACCTGCTTTTGGAAGTGGGGACGGAGGGAAGGAGAGGAGTCAAGGTTGATTGCAGGGTTTTTGGCCTGAGCAAATTGGAGAATGTATTTACCAAAATGGGGGAGTTTGATTAGGGTCAGGGTGGCAGTGGTGGGGTGCATTGAAAGTTCAATTTTGAATGAACCCCACATGGAAATGACATGTATGGAGCTGGATATATGAGTCTGGATTTCTGGAGAGAATTAAGGCCTGGAAATACGAATGTGGAATTGCTGTGCTATATAGATGGTATTTGAAGTCATGGAGCTGAATCCAGCCTCTGTACCCCGACACCAAATTAAATCTTGAAGACAGAGTTTTGGGTGAAGTAGAAAAGAATAGCTTTATTGCTTTGCCAGGCAAAGGGGGCCACAGCAGGCTAATGCCCTGAAAAACTGTGTGTCCTGACCTGGAGGGGCTAGTGAGGAGATTTATAGTAATGGTTCAAAGAGGAGGGCGTGATCAGCTTGTGGACGTTCTTCTCATTGGTCGGTGGTGAGGTAATTGGGAGTCAGCGTCATCCTCAAACTTCTGGTTCCAGTCAGTCTGGGGTCTACGTGCTTGTGGGCAGCAGACCCTTAACTTCTCCCACCTGGGAGAAGTATCTGCAAACCAGCTCAAAGATAATACTATGTGTATCCCTTAAGGGGGAAGCAGGACCCTGCCCCAAGGCTGCGCTATTGTTTCTGGACTGCTCCTCCCTTGTCTCAGCATTCCCCCCTTTTCCTGATTAGCAGCTGTTTGAACCCGCCCTTTGGAACTCAGGGAAGGTCATAGAGGCTAAATGAAGCCTATTTCCAAGAAGTGGGGGACACAGAAAGGCTTTTGTGCCCAGGAACCCCACAGGGTGCTGTTCAGTATCAGTCATAGGACTGGATGAGGTTACCAAGGAGTGGTTGTAGAGAGAGGAGAGAAGAGAAAAGAAGGAACTAGAAGGGGATGGGAGGGGAGAGAAGAGGTTCATGGGCTTAAAATCCTTAAAAACTCAGGGTAAATCTCACTTTGTTTTCAGAACTTCCCTCATTATCTCAGCTATATTTATCTTTCTGTTTCTTGGTCTTTCTACACCACTGGAAACTATATGATGGAATTTAATATTCAGTTACACCCTGTAGTGTTTTGTCTATTACAGGAATATTCATTGGAATACAGGAATATTCACTGCATGCCAGGTGCAGCGCTAGGCAAGACAATGGTGAACCAGATAGACAGGAAGCTTCCTAAGGGGAGTTTTCATCCTGGTGGAGTAACTATGTAGTGATATAGTATATAGTCTATACGTAGAGTATACCCTCTTTGCACAGAGCATGTAGTGATATAATATTATTGACTACTAAATATTGGGTCCATATTCTCTCCTTCCTCTTTCTTGATATTTCCTCAGTGGTGTTAACTCTGAAGAATGGGAAAGAGTTAAACATTGATACATACATCATTCCTTTGATTGATCAAAGAATTATTTTCAAAGTATATAAATAAGCATGTTTTGAAATTTGATCTGAACATTGTGTATTTAATCAGAGCCTAGCATGGGTTTTGTTGTAATGACAAGAAGTATCTGTTAAAAATGGTTCTCCAGAATGCCATTCCAGCTTGGCTGATTCTTAATGGTTTTCCAGCATATTTCTCTGTTGAAAGAGCACTGCCCTTCACTGTGGGAAGAGCCGACCTGCTTATGCCCACCCGCTCCCCGAAAGCAGCCTGTCCTTGGTTTCTTGTCTCGGCTCTCCCTCTCTGTTCTACTGCCGAATAGCTGTGCTCTCAGGCCCACCTTCCCTCTCCCCATTCCCAGTCCAAGTTTTGGCTGAGTAGCCAGGCAGAGGGGTCAAAGGCAGCTACAGAGGAGAGGGTAATAAAAGACCATCCCAAGCCTAGTTAATCCTAATTTCTGAGAGTGAGGCCTAGGGATCTGAATTTAACAAGGCACTCCAGGGGATTCTGATGCAAATTAATGTTTGAGAACCATAGATGAGTTTGGCAAGATGGTTATAGAACTGCATGGCCCAGGCTGGCCAAGGACTATAGTATGAAGAGTATATTAGGTGAGCTTCACACAGATTAGATTGGCTTCTTGGGCTGGTCAACTGAGTTTTTCGCAGCCCCTTTCCATTTTGCACCCCAGGGGAGTCCCTCACTTGCTTCACCCTAGTCCTGGCCCTGCTTGGAATCTGTGTACTTCCACAGAAGGCAGGATCAAACACTGCTTAAGAGCAGGGAACCACTGGCACTGCCACTTAGCTGTATAATCTTAGGCAAGTTATTTACATACTCTGTACCCCAGTTTTTCCCTTAGGAAAACAGGAGTAATAATCACACCAACTTTACAAAATGTGCTGTGGGGAATAAATGGCATAATCCACCTGAAGAGCTTAGTACAGTGCCCATCAGAGAACAGGGCACAGGCGCCGCTGGCTGTCACACTGCTTGTCCTGTGGACCACTTCTGTCTTCCTCTATGGGAAGGCTTGGCCTGACTTTCACGGGACAAATTCACAAGTTTCCAGAACACAACCCATTCATAACTTGGGGATGTCTAACCTAAAAGCTTTGGCTTTGCCATTGTTTGGAGGAGTTAATCAGAGGCCACCGTTATTCTAATGCTAATTAAAAAGATAAAGCCCCAGGCAGCAAACCAACCCCAGCTGCTTCTGGATGCTTTTACATCAACCAGCATCTTTCTTTCGAGGTGCCCTAAAAAACTCGATTGATACTATCAACTTAATAAACAACCTTCACAAAGTCTCTCTGAGGAAGATGTATGATTAAAATGGGATTGTTTAAAACAAAGCCTCTTTTCAAATAGGGTAAAATGTAAAAACTTCAAAAAATATACTAAAGAAGGAAAGCCAAATCAAAGAAAATTTGAGAGTATAGGCTCAGTGAGAGAAAAACAGTTTCAACCTAGTTTCTCTGTTTCTTTATTGTCACAGGTAGAAAGATCAGTGGGAAATTGCAGATAATTTTAGAGGCACATGGTGGGGGGCGGATTGTGGGTTTCTATTGCTTTTTGTTGGCATCTGTAGTGGTCCTTTATTTTATATTCCTAGAGGCCATCCCTGTATGGCAGATATCTGTATCTGCCTCACTTAACCGGGGACCGTTTACCCAAACTCTCCCTGTCTCACAGCTCGCTAGAGAGCGTCCTGAATATACTCAGTACAAATCCCACTCCAGGATCTTACCTTAGGGGAGTCCTCTCTGAATTCTGCCTTCATGCCTATGACTTCGCGGCCTCCTGTCCCAGCCTATCTCCTGTAACACCTTTTTTTTTTTTTTTTTTTTTGGTGGGGGTTTTTTGTTTGTTTTTTTGAAGATTTTTTTTAACATCTTTATTGGAGTATAATTGCTTTACAATGGTGTGTTAGTTTCTGCTTTACAACAAAGTGAATCAGTTATACATATACATATGTTCCCATATCTCTTCCCTCTTGCATCTGGAGTGAATGCTAATATACATTGTTATTTTTCTCTCTATTGAAGCCCCTTCAGAGCAGGAAGAGGGCCTCAGGCTTCTTTGTATTCCCAGCAGGCTGGGTCCTTTATGCTCAGTAAACATTTGTTGATGGTGATGATAATGATGTTGACTAAAAATTGGATTGATTCTCAAGGCTCTTCGTGTGATTAAATTCTGAATTAATTTCAGGTCTATTACAGCAATGAATAAAACCCAAATTGCTCCCTACTTGGGAGAGCAGGGCTGTGATGAGGAAGAGTAACTACCAAAGAAGTTCTAGGTTAGTTCCTCCCTTTTCTCTGATGCCAGTTTGCACCAGGAATTTTTTTTTTTTTTTTTTTTTTTTTGCGGTACGCGGGCCTCCCACTGCTGTGCCCAGCCGCTCCGCGGCACGTGGGATCCTCCCGGACCGGGGCACGAACCCGCGACCCCTGCATCGGCAGGCGGGCTCTCACGCGCAGGGAAGCTCTGCGCCAGGATTTTGAGAAAAAGTATGGACAGGACCTGGAACCTGCCACAAGAAGGTTTTTACTATTTACTACCATGTGCTTCCAGAAGATGATTAAACACTAGATGTATTTTTAAAGTTCTCCCAAGAATTCCAGATTCCTTTCTTTCCCTCAGCTGCAGCAGGACACCAGGTTTAATTTGCGGCTTTCCCCCATTGCTCCCTGATTCACAAGCATAAATTTAAGAAGGGAGCTGGCAGGGAGTGATTTGTACAAGTCATCAAAGGCATGTTGTTAAAAGTTAATGTATTTCCCTAGCCAGGTTGGGGACTAATGTAGCAATAAATTGAATGAAGATGGCACAGACAGTTTACATAATGAGAAACAGCTAATGTGGAATTAGAGAACCTTTTGTTTTACTAGGGGGGAAGGGCAGGAGGTGAGCAGTGTTCAACGTTTGTTTACAAAGCATTCACATTAGCACGAGAATCCAAGAGATGAGGGAACCTTGCCTTTAGTCAGGCTATCCCAAATTCAGTCTCTCCTGCTGGGTTTGGGGCCAGTGTGGTCATGTTATAGCTGACATTCCCAGGCACCTACGGAAGTCTGTGATGCAGGGAGAGAAAGTCCCTGGTTCCTGTTGCGTCAGGGTGAAGAGTGCAGGCTTCCAGCCAGGGTTTGAATCTCCGTCCTTTCACTGACTCCGGTAAGCTGTTCAACCACTAGGTCTCACTTTCCTCCTTTTGGGGCAGTGAAGAGTACCCCATTCGAGCTGTCAGGATGAAATAAACTCAGAGTGTAACAAGCAAGGGCTCCCGTGCCCGTGGCGCAGGAAGCCCAGTTCTGACAGCAGGTGTTTGCAGCAAAGTAAGGGTTTATTTGCAGGCACCGAGCAAGGGTGCGAGAGACAAGTCTCAGGTCCACTCCAACTTGGTCTTTGAGTTTGGGGTTTTTAAAAGAGGAAGAACAAAGAAGCTGGGGTTAATCGTCATCGTGTGACATTCCTTAATTATAGTTTTGGGAGTCGGGAGGTCTCTGGTTTAGGATTCTCTGGCCAGGTGGTCCACGGCTCTGTTGAACTTCCCATAGAGGAAAACAAAAGTGGTCCACAGGACAAGCAGTGTGACAGCCAGCGGTGCCTGTGCCCTGTTCTCTGATGGGGTCTGTTGAACTCATCTTGCCATGAACGAACTCATCTGAGTTTGTTGGTCAATGATGATATCTGTAATAGCAGTTTTAGTGCATTAACGATGTTATCGACAACAGCAATTTCGGTCATCTGACTCTGATTAGTGTTCATTTAGCACAGGTTTGGGGACAAGAAGGAATAAAGTTTTGGATAGAGAGGTTAATTATAAACTCAGTAAGGGAACTCAGTTTTAAAGGGCTTGGTTTCAATAGCTGAAGAATGCAAAAGAGTGCCAAATTCATAGTATTTTCACCGTAAATGGTAGCTCTTTTTGCTATTACTATTGAGGAATTTTAATCAACTCCACTCCTTTTGAATTGGCGAAAACTGATTCAAGATTCTTTCTGTATTTTCTCCTTCCTTCTCATCTTTCTGTTTCTCTCTCTTCCACTTCATTTCCTCTTTAAGCCTTTATAATTCTACTAGGCTTCCTAGAGAAATAGGACATGTTTCTGTTTTGTTGTTGTTATTGTTGAGTGTAATAATAAGTGATGATCATGTGGCAGGGTATAACAGGATGGGCTAAAGTTCCATTTCAAGAGACGTGGGCAGTGCTCGCTTCCACAGCACATATAGTAAAATTGGAACGATACAGAGAAGATTAGCGTGGCCCCTGTGCAAGGATGACACACACATTTGTGAAACGTTCCGTATTTTTGAAATATTGCCCAGCCATAAAAAGAAACGGAATTGAGTGATTTGTAGTGAGGTGGATGGACCTGGAGTCTGTCATACAGAGTGAAGTAAGTCAGAAAGAGAAAAACAAATACCGTATGCTAACACATATATATGGAATCTAAAAAAAAATATACACTACCAAATGTAAACTAGATAGCTAGTGGGAAGCAGCCGCATAGCACAGGGAGATCAGCTTGGTGCTTTGTGACCACCTAGAGGG
This sequence comes from Physeter macrocephalus, assembly GCF_002837175.3. Classification (NCBI taxonomy): domain Eukaryota; kingdom Metazoa; phylum Chordata; class Mammalia; order Artiodactyla; family Physeteridae; genus Physeter; species Physeter macrocephalus. Next base: position 12,434,694 of record NC_041233.1, on the reverse strand, counting down.
GTGGGATAGGGAGGGTGGGAGGGGGACGCAAGAGGGAGGAGATATGGGGATATATGTATACGTATAGCTGATTCACTTTGTTATACAGCACATACCAACACAGCAATTATACTCCAATAAAGATGTTAAAAAAAAAAGAGACGTAGGGCAGCTGTTACATGACAAGAAAGGAAATGGACTTCCCCTTTCTGGACCTTGCAACACCCCCTGTGAAATGAAAGACTGAGCTAGGTACCATGCATGAACAGAGAAGAGCATCACCCAGAAATACAGCGTTAAGTCACACCCCACTGCAGTTGCCCACCAACAGTGCACCCTGAGAGGAATTCAGGATGAAAAGCAGGATGAGGCTTGTGCTTTGTGCTTTGGATATGGGGCCCCTAGATACTTAGATGCCTATTTCAGGAAGAATTTCAATGAACTCAGATTCTTGCATCTTCCCATATATAAGAGCACTGAAATCATTAACTTGAGATATCTTTGTGATTAGCTGTAATCTTTTACCAAGGTGTAATCTTGACTGCATGTATTTCCTAGCCCAAAAAAATCATGTATCTATTGGCCCCTCCCCTACCTCTTCAGAGCAGTTCCTCAGCAGTAACTGAGCAGCTGTTTCTTGGCCTATAGTGCTCAGGAAGACCCTGAACAAAACTTAAATGCACAACTCTTATGCTGTGTGTTTTTCTTTAAGTTAACACACGTAACAAGGCTTCAAGTGTGTCAGTATTTTCCCCTCACTAGGAATGGGTCAGATGTAGTGATAAATTGACTGTCTCTTTCAATAAGAAACTACTTTAGGAGCATCCTGGGATCTAAAAAGGGCTGGGAAAGGGCAGGCCCCTTCTTCCCAGGGAGTTTTCAAGTGAGGCAGGGTCAAAATCATGTATCTATTGGCCCCTCCCCTACCTCTTCAGAGCAGTTCCTCAGCAGTAACTGAGCAGCTGTTTCTTGGCCTATAGTGCTCAGGAAGACCCTGAACAAAACTTAAATGCAACAACTTGACCTGTGGAGGAGCAGGTGTGATCAGTTGAGAGCGGTGAGCTGGGTGTGGTGAAGCTCTCCGGGAGCAGGAGGCCAGTCGGCTACTCAGACGCTGCTGATCAGGGGTCGAAAAACGGATAGGGAGCAGGCAGGTGAGGAGCTGAGAGCAAGGGGTTCTTTGGAGTTGACTGGAGGAAGGTCATGAAAAGCTACCGGTTAACATGTGCTTAGAGGAAGCCACGGAGGAAGCCTAAGAGTTGAAGGAGCCCTGAGATCGATTGAGACAGCAGCACGGTGGGAGGAGTAGAGATTACCTTCTAGGACGCAGGGAAGGTCTGCATCCTGGCTTGACTTCTTCCTAACTAAGCCGGTGGGGAAGCTGTTTTACTGCTTTGCCTTGGTTTCTTGATATGTAAATTGGGGATCTGAAAACCAGCCTTTCATAGATGTCATGAGGGTGAGAGGCAACCCGTGCACGGCGATGTGCTCATGAAGCAGAGGTGATTATTTGTAAGTCCCTCGTTTTTTCAGGTAAGAAAGTCAATGCTGAGGATGGGACATGATTGAGCTATCAGTGTGAGCTACATCAGTGTTCTCCAACTGGAAAGTGCACAGAAATCGCCCGGGGAGCTTGCTAAGAAGGCACAACCTGGCTCAGTAGGTCTGAGTGGGGCTGAAGCTTGCACCTCTAATCAGCTCCCGGGGAGGCAGGCCCATGCTGACGCGGGCCACATTTTGGGTAGTAACAACCTACACACCACCACCTGCAACGGCTGTGCTGAGATTTAAGCGTCGTGTAGATAAAGCGCTTAGCAAATAGCCTTTTTAGGTAGGCCTCCACGAATTTGTTTGTGGAGCTGTGTGCCTTTAAGTCTGAGCAGGGCAGGGAGGAAGGTGCTGCAAAGTATCAATAGAAGGAAATTGGTAGAGACCCTCCCAGGCAGGGTCCCCAGGCTCTTTCTAGCTGTTAGTTATCTGGGGGAAGGGTTATTTAATAGGCCTGTCTTTAGCAGCTCCAGCTGCTAGGGGACAAGCTGGGTGTGGCCAGCCAGTGCTGATGCAGAGTGTTTCCTGAAGGTGGCCTGCAAGAGGCCAAGGATGAGGGAGGCCACGCAACAGAGGGACCGGCCCTTCTTACTGGCCCTCCACCTAGGCAAGTTTATGGCCCAGAAAAGTGCAGACTGTTCTCTGTGGGCCCAGCAAGCACAAATTTTCAAGTTTTATGAGGACATTCCAGCACTTACAGTGATATCAAAAATTTAATGCCTGTGCTTTGCTCAGCGAATAGAGTTCTTTTAGAAACGGAACTAGGTACCAGGCCAAGCTGCTCAGACATCTGCTTGTCTGGTGCCCTGTTGAAGCCCTTCTTGCACGGAGCTGTCACAGACCTCTTAGAGCTGACACTCATTTGATATGGCCTTGACTCATTTCATATGGCCTTGACTCTCTGCAGGTGTGTCAGAGCACTAGGCAGTTCCTTTCAAGGGCCAGCTTATGGAATAATTTCCTGTCATCAGTCTTCTATCTCAGTGTCTTAATGGAATTCTTACTGTGCTGTTCTGGCTTTCTGTTAGAGTCACAGCAGGATTAAGGAAAGTTCTGTATGTACTTCACATTAATAAGATCAGGTCCCAAGGACATCTGTGACAAATAGGAGAGGCTCATTGCTTTTCAAGGCAATTGACAAGCTTTTAGACAAAGGCACTGATTATACAAAAATAGATTAATCCCTGACCCAAAGGCAAGACAAAATTATAAAGTCAGTGAAACTCAGGTTCAGTGTTTTGTACTCCTATTTTCAGTAAAACCAACCTTAAGAAGTAAATTATTTTACATTTATCAGAATATCCTAGATCCATGTTTCTCAAAGAGTGGTCTGAGGACCCCCTAAGTCAGAATCATCCGGGTAGTTTATAAACAATGTATATCACCTGGGCCCACCCCAAGCCATCTGAAGTTGTGGAATTAGGGCCCTCCAGACCTGTATTTTTTTTTTTTTTTTTTTTGCGGTACGCGGACCTCTCACTGCTGTGGCCTCTCCCACCGCGGAGCACAGGCTCTGGACGCGCAGGCTCAGCGGCCATGGCTCACGGGCCCAGCCGCTCCGCGGCATGTGGGATCTTCCTGGACCGGGGCACGAACCCGTGTCCCCTGCATCGGCAGGCAGACTCTCAACCACTGCGCCACCAGGGAAGCCCCAGACCTGTATTTTTAACCCCCATGATTTGAGAACCACTGAGTTCTTTTTTTTTTTTTTTTTTTTTTTTTTTAGTTTTTATTGGAGTATAGTTGATTTACAAGAACCACTGACTTCTTTAAGGGCAGTAGCTGGGGTGGCTAAGAGGAGACGGTGTGAGTGGGCTTCTAGCTGAAATTTACCTCTTTATCTACATAAAATTTTATTAGTAGGAAATGTTTGCATGACCGAAAGAATTAGAAAATCTCTGGTGTAGTGTATAGAGAATGGGTTTTCTGGGGTTCAAATCCTGACTGCCAGTGTTTTGCCACGTAATCTTAGGCCAGGGGTTGGCAAATGACTGCTGATTGCCAAGGGCCAGCCAGCCTGTTTTGGTAAATAAAGTTTTATTGAAACACAGCCCTGCCCATTTATTTACCATCATCTATGGCTATTTTCAGCTATAATGGCTGAGTTGAGTAGTTGTGACAGAGACTGTAAGGCGTGCCAAGCCTAAAATGTTTACTAACTGGCCCTTTAAGAAAAAGTTCAGCAACCCTTGACTTAGGTGAATTAAAGTCTCTCTCTTAGCCTCAGATTTTTACATCGATAGTATGGGATTAATAGCACCTATCTTGTATGGAGTTGAAATAATTAGATGATATAATCAATGGAAAATTTCTGCTCTGGCTTCTAATAATAATATTGGCTAAAATTGATTGATTGCTTCTGTGCTAGGCACCGATTTAAACACTTTACGTGGATTTTCTCATTTATTCTTTATTATAATTCTGTGAAGTCTCATGATTATTTCCATTTTTCAGATGAGAAAATGGAGGCCAAGGGAGTGAGTTATCTGTCCAAGGTGACACAAACTACAGTCGGCTGAGTCAGGATTTGATCCCAGAGCCTGTGTTCTTTATCGCTGTGCTGAATTTCTTCCAATAAGGTTAGTTTCCTACCTTTCCTCCCTCTCCTGAAGTTGGTCCTACTTGTACCTTTCCTCACAAATCTTAATCCTGAGAGTATTCTGAAGCGCGAAAGCGACTGCAGAGTTTACCCAATAAAACTCATCATTTTAAAGTTGAGGAAACGAAGACCTTGCTCCCAAAGCCCCATAGTCAGATATGTGCAAAGCCAGGACTGGTACGCGGGGGAGCCCTCACTCACCAGTCAGCTGACAGCACTGAACAATGGACTAGTTCCCCTCTGTGTTGGAAAGCATGAATTGTTCTTTGGGGAGCTGAATAAGAACTAAACACTCAGGTACTTGCTGGCCTCAAGGTCCCTAACACTTCGAAATACATACATGAGAATTGGACAGGCTTAGCTTTAAATGCCTGTTAAACCCAGACCACCTGCATATTGTGTATCTCATGTCTCTGCCCTTCCCCACCCACAGGGATTCAGAGTTTTCAGCGGTATCTCTCAGTATAGCCATACTGGTTTCTAAAATATCGAAATATTTCTGCGTCCATTGGAAATCATGGCTTTCCTGAGCCTGCCTAGCGCCCTTCAACTGACCTGACTGTCTTTACCCTCTCTCCTCTCAATTTCCCACAAACCAGCAATTAAAGAGTTAAGCCCTGGCAGGCCAACAGGCTTAGAGGACCCTGCTTCTCTTCAGTTGTGCAGTGCAAGTTCGGAGCTAATTACTAAATTCAGTCCTTTGAATGTCACCCCAGCCTGGCAGTGGCTTCTTTGGTTCAATAGGATGAGCTGAGCCAATCATATTCTCTCTCTCAAGAATTTGTGCCTAGAAGACAGGGCAGTGGGCCCTTTAAGTGGGAGTTGGAACAGCAAGAGGATTGTGAAGAGGGACTCCCCTGGCGGTCCAGTGGTTAAGACTCCGAGCTTCCACTTCAGGGGCCGCGGGTTCGATACCTGGTCGGGGAACTCAGATCCCACATGCTGCACGGCTAAAAAAAAAAAAAAAAAAAAAAAAAAAGAGGATTGTCACCAGGGTGGGCTCCGGGCAAGACTGGGATATGAGGAAGCCGACCTCAGTGAGCTGGAGAGGGTGGAGGCAAAGCCCGTAGAGAAACGGTGACAGCGTGAAAGAGAGCAGGTGGCCCAGGAGAGGGACGGCAAGCGGTTGGTCCCAAGATTCACTTTGATCGTTGAATACTTTCTAGGTCCATTAAGACTCTCTACAGGTGCCCAAACCAAACCCCCTTTTCCTGAATGAATCTGTTCTTGAAATAAAAGAGCCAGACAAATCAGTAGGGTTTCAAGCCAGCCATCATTCATTCCATGAAAATTAAACCACAACAGGAGACCCATTTAAATTATAAGATCTGGGGACTTCCCTGGTGGCGCAGTGGTTAAGAATCCGCCTGCCAATGCAGGGGACACAGGTTCAAGGCCTGGTCCGGGAAGATCCCACATGCCGTGGAGCAACTAAGCCCGTGCACCACAACTACTGAGCCTGAGCTGTAGAGCCCGCGAACCACAACTACTGAGCCCACGGGCCTCAACTACTGAGCCCCCGCGCCTAGAGCCCGTGCTCCACAACAAGAGAAGCCGCCGCAATGAGAAGCCCGCGCACTGCAATGAAGAGCAGCCCCCGCTGGCCGCAACTAGAGAAAGCCCGCATGCAGCAACGAAGACCCAATGCAGCCAAAAATAAATCAATAAAATTAAAATAAGTAAATAAATAAAGTATAAGATCTATTGCAAGCGGCACCATAGATATCTTCGATAGCATCTGCATGACTGGCCTGGGCTCTGAGCAGATAGACCCTAACTGTGACGAGGTTAGGGGAGGTTAGCAGCTGAAGCCTAGCAGCCTGAAGAATGCTCTCCTCTCTCAAATTGGCCTTGATTCAGCGCTGCTGCCCATGAGCATGAATGATCACTTTTAATAAGCAAATGGACATTGAAATGGTAATGAGAATATTATGGTTTTCCAAATGAAAAGCCTCAATCTAATACATTTTCCTTTGAGAACACTAATTTGAAAATAAAATCATAGTTAATTTAAGCTGAGTTAATTACAGGGAACCATGGAAAATAACCAGCCAATGCCACTTATACCACTGCTTTCATACAGGTGCCCATGTACCTATAGAGTCTATCTATAATTTCTTACTTCCTGGGAAACTGTGAGAGTTCTGTCTTAACTAAATTTTTTCAGATGATTATAAAATGTACCGGAACTACTGAAGAAAGGGATGAGAAGATTTTAAGTAGGAATATGGATCATAAGCAAAACGATTCTAAGGGCTAGACCAGAAATGGAGTTGCAAGGTGATGCAACACTCAGGAGAGGAAAAAAAAATCCCTTAACCTGATACTCAAAGCCCAATATTCTTCTTCACCCTCTCTGCCCTCTTCCTTCGCACCCTCTGGGCCCCTCATCTCATGGACCGTCCTGGGGTATGTCTGTCTCTGTCTCTGCTTGTCCTTTTCCTTCTGTTCAGAAAGCTGAAATCTCTGATGGAAATTCTTTGAGTCCTTCAAACCCTCACACTCTCCTAATCCCTATTCTGACTCTAAATTTTTATTGCATTTTGCACGGCCTCCTGCCCCATGACATTTAAAACATATTATCTTGTTTTCCAATGTTTAAGGTACATGTTGTGCTTTTATTATAAGCTACCTTGAGCTTTGGCACATTTTTTTGTGCCCTGTATACCTGAAATATCTATGTCCTCCCTGCCGCACCTCCACCATTTCTAATTAGGTCTTGCTCACCTGCAGGGGCCTGTTCAAAAGACACTTCTCTGGGGAGCCTTCCTGGATTCCTCAGACTAAGTCAGGTACCCACATGTCTTCTTGTTCTCTTTTGGTTGATATTTATATAATTATCTAGTAAATGTCTGTCTCCCACTCTAGACCGTCTGGGGCAATGTGAAACATACAGACCCCCAGGCCCTGGAGATTCTGGTTCCGTGGGTCTGGGCCAGGTCCTGTGGGCGGAGGGGGATCGCTGGGAATTGCTACATCTAACATGTAAGATGCTGGTGATTCTTATTATCAGGAAAACGTGGCAGATGCTGCTGTAGGTCCCCAGAGACTCATACTCAGTTGGTCTGGAGCAAGGCCCCTTGGCAGACTGTGAGAAGAGACGATATTTTCCATGTCCAGTTTCTGTTTTAGTTTCATGCTGTTTTGTAGGAAGTCTTGCCCTCCCACCCCCATAATATATTGCTTTTATAATCCAGACTGATGAGAATATCTAGCTCCTGGGTGAGAAGGAGACTCAGAGCAGCGACCTTTTTTCATTGAGGGCCTGGATCACACCTGTTCTATGCAGTATTCCTTTCCTGTCTCTGCACATATGCTGGTAAACATCCTCTTCATTTGTAGAGTTGCTTATGGCTGAGATCACCCCCAATCCTTTCCATATCGTGCACTCAGGGAGCCCTGGGGTAAGAAATCAGACAGGGCTTTTGGTCAAAAGAATTTGGGGGGAGTTTATTGGCCATAGAGTATTTCACAAGAATTGGGCACCAGGGCAGTAGGCTGGGCTAAATCTGACTCAAAGAGATAGCTTTCAGAGTGATTTTAAAAAGTTATGCGATCCCTTTCCAAATCTACTGTTTCCGTCCCCATCTTAACACACAGGAGTCAGTGCATACATCTGAGTGACCCATGGAGAATGGAGAAGCTGGGGCAGGCTTGCAGCCCTCATCTGCCTTGGCAGTACCTTTAGGGTACTTATATTTTCTGCCCTTTGGCATGTACTGTAAACACTGAACCCAGAAATGAGTTTCAAAATTTTAAGAAACCAATTACGAAACTTCCTTTGAGATATTTTGGTGAAAAAATTTGCTTTATTTCCATTTTGAGCACATTATTGAGAGTCCTCAGAATTTTTGTTTTTCAGAAAAAATTCAGATTATAACCTAAACTTCGGATTAGTAACCTTAACTATATACACTGATAGTTGGAAACTCATGTGCATGATGACCTTATAAGACATTTATCGGAAAGCAAATATTCTCCCATGAATCATCACTATCTTTTATATCAAAACGTATTACAGATAAAGAACTCAACATATTTGTTTCTTCCAAGCATCCTTAAAGCAGAGCAGGTTTGTCTTGAATGTGGCGTTTCTTTTCCGTCGGCACCTGGGGCTCTCATCTGTGCAGGGAAGTGAAGTGCCATTTAGGTTTCATTCCGCTTGGGGTCAGTATTGGGCTCCTGATCGTCTCTGTGTTCTTGTTTTTGTAACTTGAAAATGTGAATTTGGGAATTTCAGAGGAACTATCCATATAGTAACAAAATTGGAAGATGCCAGGGCACTGCAGCCCTGGCTGCTGCCACCTCCTTGACTGCCAGGTGCAGACTCGCTTTGTAACAAATGTGGTGGCCAACTCATTATGACTCCTTTGTCTCGACATCTTATTTTAATGATTCCGAACCTTTCAATCCCTATGAATGCTTTAGAGACCCCACCTGCAGTGACAGCTTATCATCACACAATAGTGACAAAGGCTTAGCAACATGGGGACTGAGAAGGCAATATTTTACCTCCAGCTCTTTCTTCTTGTTGCTCTTAGCAAAATCCACTGGATTTTTCCTTAAAAGAGAGAGATTACAGTTACTTGTTTGAGGTAGAAGTTAGACATAAAAACAGGGGTTCTCATTCTTGGCTGCATATTACGATCACCTGGGGAGATTAAGTAAAATCTTGATGCCATAACCTAGAGCAGAGATGGAAATTTCCGGGGGGAGAAAGGAACTTGGGAATTAGCATTTTTTAAAGCTCTCCAGATAACTTCAGTGTGTAGCCAGATCGAGAAACCACTAACCCAAAGCAAAATTTGGAGTGCTGGAGCTAACTGTAAATACAGAAGAATTCCAGAGTTAAAATAGGCCGAAATTGAGCCCCAAATCAGAAAATCTGGTTTCTATTCCTTCTCTGAAAGGTGGAGAGAAGTGGGTGGACTGTTTAGGGACCCCCAGGATTCAAGGAATGACATGACAGTGAGTCCTCTGGGTTTTCGTTTTCCCTCATATATCCCAGACTTCTTGCTAGAAAAGCCCACAAGCTAGGAACTTCAATGGGTACAAACAAAGTCCCAAGAAAAGTTTTCTCTCTCTTGTCAAAAGACTGGGAAAGGCAGCCTGGCAAGACAGAACCTTTTTGACAATGGAGGCCCTACTCCAGGGAAACACCAGGCAAGAAACTGTGTCACACCCTTACCTTGTCAAAAGCATCGCGAACGCTGGGTGGAGGACCTAGACTCCCGCCTTGGACTGGAGTAGTGGGTGCTACCCCTGTGCCCCCCATGCTGAAGCGGTGCTCAAGGAAGCCAGGTAGGGAGCCTGGATTCCTACCCATCCTGCAGTGATGAGGCAACCTTCTCTATACCCCTACCCCACCGTTCAGTGGAGGCCACCCAGGGAACCTGCATTTCCAGCTACGTCTGGTGAAGTCTGGATTTTCATATCCTCCCAGTGGTAAAGGGGAAGAGAGTTAGTTCCTTCCTACCACCATGGGCCTGTTTTTAAGTGTAAGAGAGCTAAAGCAAAACATTTAAATAAGATCTAGGGACTTCCCTGGTGGTCCAGTGGTTAAGACTTCGCCTTCCACTGCAGGGGGCATGGGTTTGATCCCTGGTCAGGGAACTAAGATCCTGCATGCCATGTGCCGTGGCCAAAAAATTAAAAAAAAAACAAACACGATACAGATCGAGTCTTAAGGCATAACATCCAAAATGTCCAGACTACAATTTTTAAAAATCACTCATTGCACCAAGAACCAGGAAAATATCAACTTGAATGAGAGAAGAAAATCAATAGATGTCAATATGGAGATGATGTTGGGATTATTTGATAAGTATATTTAAGCAGACCTCTTAAAAATGCTTTAATGAGCATTTATGAACATGCCTGAAACAAAGGAAAGCAGAGTGTTCAGATGATTTTTGTGCACCCCAGTGTTTGAAGATCACCAGTTCAGAAAGTTTAGGCTTCTCTGAAGACATGAAGTAGGCAGCTGGCCAACCAGATCTTTGTTTCTTAAACTCTAAGCATTTCTGTGGAGGGCCTAAGCCTGCTTAGTCTTAAGTATCTCTTGACTGCTTCCAATTTATTTCTTGGCAGTATCATGTCAAGCTAAGTAGGCGGAGTAGTGGCAAATATAGTATTCAACCTCGTTGGTCTTTATGGCTAGAGATTTAAGGAACCAAGAATTGCCATCCATTTGCAGTCCCAGAATCCAGTGATGTAGTCTCTGACTAGCTCCTTATCTGACTTAAGCTACATCTCTTATTAGGGAATGGACCATCACTTTCTTTCTCTTTCATACTGGCTACCCAATTGAAATGCCCAGTTGGCATACCCCTTCCACCCTCTGCTTACTGCTTCACCCCAGTGTCAGTTTAGGGGAGTTTGGTGGGTGATTCAGTGGCAGCTGTTCCTGTGGCATTTGCTAAAAAATGGGGGAAGAAGGCGGGGGGATTGGGTGTCCCTCTTTCCCCTTCCACTGCTGCCATTTTTAGTGGGAGCTCTAACACAGCACTCCTCAGCAGCTTCCCTGCTTCCCTTTTGTCAAACTCTTCCACCCACCCTCGGGCCCCATCCAGGAACTTTCTTCAGAGATCCCAAACTACTACAATAAAAATGCCCAAGAAAGCTTGAGGCTCAGTTTTCTTTTGAAACATAGATCAATATTATTAACCCACTTAAGCATAGGTCCCATTCATAAAACACCTGCCATCTGGCTTCCTTCTTCTTTGGGATCCTGTAAGACAAGGAAGAGGGGAGTAAGTTCTACTTTAGTTTCCCACCATTGAGAGCATGGAAATTGAGGTTTAGAAAAACCTGAAAGGGCTCTGTGCTTGGGGAGAAAGGGAAAAGCCTGTCACAATGCCTCGTAACTTCTCCCTTTCCAAAGCCACTGTTCTCTTGTCTTCTCAAAAGCCCATAGTCTCTGTGACTGAAAAGGTTCCTTCCTGCCGTTCTAAGGGGAAAGTGGTAGGTCACTGAGAAGCACTAATGTTTGCTGATGTACCTGGACAAATTGTTACCTAGACACGTTCTATTCTCAATCTTCTAAATTGACACAGGTTGACTTGTCCCCTAGGAATGGGGCGGGAGCATTGCTTCTTATCAAGTGTTCCTTTTTCAAACTTTAAGATGTTTCTCAAACAAAAGCAGAATTGTTCTTAGTCTATTCCAGCCCCATGGTGATTCCTAAGGTAACTGCCCTATTGTCCAAAATTTTCTGGGCAATCAGCCATTCTCTAAATGCTGGGTGATCTTCCAGAGAGGAAGCTGGCGGTCAGGTCAGTCCCATCCTGATAATGTTCCTCTACCACACTCTACTTGGTACATTAAGTATGGCTAGTTGATGGCTGACCTTGTTTATTCGTATAGATGTCGTTTTTGGCAAAAGCCTATTTAATCTGCTACCGGGAGCAGGTAGGGTTTAGGAAGGAAAAGAGTAAACAATAGTGAGTCTCTTGGGTCTATTTTTTCCTGGTCTGTCTGTATTTGCTTATGCAGGACGGATGAGTAAGGTGATTCTTCTCCTCCTTTCATAACAAAGGGCTTTGCTGAGCCAGTGGCAGCAGTAGCTTTGGATTCCCAATTCAATGTCTTTCCCTTACACCATCAGGTGGATCTTCAAAATAATCAATAGACGGGAGGAGCTTTGTGGTGGGATTTTAAAATATCATCTGTAGCTTCAAAGATGAGATAGTAATGAATTAGGCACTGTCATGATCCAGGCTTAATGGGAGATGAGATCATCACTGAGAGAAGTGAGGACGTTGTTGGCTAATGTGATCACATAGCAGATGAGGGCATGGATGATGAGTCACGTGAATAAAACATAACTGTCACGCAGTGATAGATTGTTTCAGGAAAAAATCTAAGACCTCTGTAGTAGAGAGTTTTGAGGTACGTTCTAGACGTGAACCTGGATGCTGAGGACATGTCTTATTTTGTACGGTGTAACAGGAATCCCTAAAAAGGGTGGCTGAAATCTCCAGAGTCCCCTATCTTCCATTCCACCCCCAATAACCAGTGAGAAAGTGCTGCCACAGCGCTACAGCTGTCCACTCCACCCCCAACCCAGGAAATTGGTTTTGGTTAGGAAATGTGATATCAACCATCAAATGGATTTGGGTTTAGCCTCAGTGATTTTCCAAGTGAGCATTATCTAGAGGTTGAGTTGTCTGCCTTGGCAAATACAAATTCTAAATAAAAAGACAATGTACTCAGGTTGAGTTTCTTGGCTAATGTGAAAAGATGTGTTAAGCCACACACTTGTAATCCATGACCATGAAAGATGTAAGAAGTAAGATCCAGAGGCTGGAAACATGAGTCCTGTTGTCCATTCTTCTGCGTCCCGTCAGGATCATGTGTTTCATGCTTGTAAATTAATTGCTCTCATGGGCATCCACCCCTGCACAAAAAAACCCCATCATTTTATTGCAATTTTTTTTTTTTGCACTTCACCTTTGTGAAAACTGGTCTGTTTTCCTTTGAGAGGATAGAACAGATGACAGATGATCATTCCCCTTTGACTAGATAATGCTCCATATACAGCATGCTTAGCAAAATAATGCTGAGATTCTGCTTCAGTCTAAATAATCCCTTTCTTTTCTTTGTCATTATTTTAATTATCTCCATTGCTGTTATTTGATTTCCTTTAAGACCAAGAAAGCAGACTGAACATAGAAATGGAATAAGAAAAATGTACAGAAAAGAAAAATAACCTTGTGGTGGTTTTTTCTATATTTCCATGTATTAGGAGCATCCTGACTTAATTCTTAGTACTATATGGGACTTTCCTAATTTCTACACACAGTTAATCTGAGTTAGCGGTATGTTCTGAACTGATCTTTTTTCTAGCTTTATTGCAGGATGATTGACATATAATGAACAACATATTTAAAGTGTAGAATTTGATCAGTGTTAACAAATGTTACACCTGTGAAACTATCACAACCTCAAGAAAATGGACATTATCTCCAAAAGTTTCCCTTTGCCCCTTGGTAATTCCTTTCTTCTACTCCTACCCACGTCCCCCACCCACCACTGACCTATTTTTGGCCCTACAGATTGGTATATTTCTCAATTTATTTAAGGTGTTTTAATTTATTTCAGCAATGTTTTGTGGTTTTCAGGATAAAATCTTGAACATACTTTGTCAGATTTTTTCCTAAGTATTGCACATTTTTTCATGTTATTGTGAATGTATATTTAAAATTTTTAATTTTAGGTTGTTGCTGGTATATAGAAATACAAGTGATATTTCTACATTGCCTTGAATCTTGGAATCTTACTAAATTCACTCATTAGTGCCACTACATTTTTTGTAGTTTCCACCAAATTTTTCTATGTAGACAACATATGTCAGTGAATAAAGAGAATTACATTTCTTCATTTACAATTTGGCTGCCTTCTATTGCTTTTTCTTGCCTTATTGTGCCGGCTGGGATCTCCAGTACAATGCTGAACAGAAGCATTGAGAATGAACACTCTTGCCTTGTTTTGGATTTTAGGGGGAAAACATTTAGTCTTTCACTGTTAAGTGTGATGTTAGCTGCAGGGTTTTCAAAAATGCCCTCTTTTTCAGCCTGAGGAAATTCTTTTCTGTTCCTAGTTTGTTGAAAGTTTTAGTGAAGAATGGATGTTGGGTTTTGTCAAATGCTTTTGTGCTTCAACTGAAGTGATTGTATGATTTTTCTCTTTTTAGACTTCATGTTGTGATTTTCATGGATTTTCAAAACTTATACTGACTAACCCACTTAATTATGAGGTATTATCTTCTCAATATATTGTTGGATTCAATTTGCTAACTTTTAAAAAGAATTTTTGCAATCTATGTTCGTGAAAGATATTGGTCCATAGTTTTCCTTCTTGTAATGTCTTTGTTTAGTTTTGGTATCAGAGTAATAGTGTCCTCAAAGAGTGAGTTGAGAAGTGTTCCGTCCTCTGTGATTTTCTGAAAGAGTTTGTGTAAAATTGGTATTATCTCTTCCTTTGGGGAATTTACTGGTGAAGCCCTCTGGGCCTATAGTTTTCTTATTAGAATGTTTTCTAACTGCAAATTCAATATATTTACTGGATATAGGACAATTTAGGTAACCTAATTATTTTTTTCACATTTTTTCCTCCAGTTTTATTAAGATATAATTGACATCCAACACTATATAATTCTTCTTGAGTCACCTTCGGTAACTTGTCTTTCAAGGAACTTGTCAGTTTCATCCAAGTTGTTAGATTTACTGGCATAAAGCTATTCATATTATTTCCTTATTATTCCTTTAATATCTATAGAATCTAAAGTGATATCACCTTTCCCATTTCTGATATTGGTAATTTGTGTCTTCTCTACTTTTTTCCTGATCACTTTGGCTAGACATTTATCAGTTTTATTTATCTTCTAACAACCTTTTGGTTTCATTAAGTTTCCCTATTGTGATTGTTTTCTATTTCATTGAGTTATGTTCTCATTTTTATTATTTTATTTCTTCTATTTGAGTTTTATTTGCTCTTCTATTACTGTTTTTTAAGGTGGAAGTTGAGGTTTTTTATTTGAAAGCTTCTTTTCTAATATAGGCATTTAGTGCTATAAATTTCCTAAGTACTATTTCATCTGTTTCTCACATTTTTTTTCTTTTTTTTTGGTACGTGGGCCTCTCACTGTTGTGGCGAAAGGTCAGCTGATAACGTTATAGAGATTCCCTTGTGTGTTATTTGTTGTTTTTCCTTTGTTGCTTTTAATGTGTTTTCTTTGTATTTATTTATTTATTTGTTTGTTTATTTTTGCGGTACGCGGGCCTCTCACTGCTGTGGCCTCTCCCGTTGCGGAGCACAGGCTCTAGAGTTCAGGCTCAGCGGCCATGGCTCACGGGCCCAGCCGCTCCACGGCATGTGGGATCTTCCTGGACCAGGGCATGAACCCGTGTCCCCTGCCTCAGCAGGCGGACTCTGAACCACTGCGCCACCAGGGAAGCCCCTCACATATTTTGATATGTTGATTTCATTTTAATTCTGTTCATAATAGCTCATAATTTTTCTTTTATTTCTTCTTTGTCCCATGGGTTATTTAGAAGCATGTTTTTTATTACCCACATACGTACAGTTTTAAGTAATTTGTTCATGACGTGCCTTGTAGTTTCCTTCATGTTTCATTTTCTTGGACCTCAATGAGCTTATTCAATCTGTGGGTTTATAGCTTTCATCAAATTAGGGAAAATTTCAGCCCATTATTTCTTCAAATATTATTTTTCTGTTCTCTCTCCTCCTTTGGGACTTCAATTATACATATGTGGCTTTAAACTCTCCCACAATTCACTGATCCTTCGTTTATTTTTTAGTCTTTTTTTGGTTATGTGCTTCATTCTGGATAGTTTATATTGCTGTCTTCAATTTTTCTAGCTTTTTCCCCTGCAATGTCCAGTTTGTCCTTAATTCTATCCACTTTGTTTTTCGTCTCAGGCATTGTGGTTTTTATCAGTAGAAGTTCATTTTGGATCTTTTGTTATGTCTTTCATGTCTTTACCTATTCACTGTTTCCTCTAGCTTCTTAAATCTATGGATGGAGTTCTAATCACAGTTTTAATGTCCATGTCTGCTAATTCTATCATCTGCATCACTTCTGGGTCCATTTTGATTGATTGATTTTTCTCCTCATTATGGATCATATTTTTCTTCTTCTTTGCATGCCTGGTAATTTTTTATTGGATGCAGATATTGTGAATTTTACATTTGCTAGAATTTAGTTAGTTGAAAATAGTTTGATCCTTTTAGGTATTGCTTTATAAGATGTTTGGCTGGAACCAGAGCAGCATTTATTCGAGGGTTAATTATTTTTCATAACTGAAGTAACCTATACTTTTTGAGTGCAAAGCTCAACGCTCCATGGATTATGAAGCTTTCTACTCTGGCTGCTAGGAACAGCCACTATTCCTAGCCCTATGTGAATGCAAGAGATTATTCCCTCTCATCCATTTGGGTAGTTTTTCCCTCTGGCTTCAGATAATTTTCCACATTCATGCACTGATCAGTACTCAATAAATACTTAAGGGCAATCCTCTTCAAGTATTCAGAATTCTCTCTTTGTGTATCTGTCTTCTGTCTTGCACTGTGACTTACAAACTGTAGCTGCTGTGGTCTTCTCAGACCCACTTCAGTTTTTCCAGCTCATAAATACTGCTGGGCTCTGCCTGAGTCTCTCCTCTCTGCTCTGTGGCCTGAAAACTTTCTTCAGTAGTAAACTGGGACAGTTGGGATCAGTCTTTTGTTGCCTAGTGTTGAATGTCTTGGGAACCATTGTTTCTTATCATTTGTACATTTTTTAGTTGTTTTATGTGGGAGGTTGAATGCTATCTTTCTTGCACCATAAGTCCACAAAATGCTGATCCTTTTCAGATGTTACAAGCATATGCATCTTAGTCCATTTGGGCTTCTATAACATAATACCATAGGCTACGTGGTTTATGGATAACAGAAATTTATTTCTCACAGTACTGGTGACTGGGAGGTCCAAGATCAAGGCACTGGCAGATTCAGTGTCTGTTGAGAACCCTGTTCCTGGTTCATAGATGGCACGTTTTAGCTGTAACTTCACATGGCAGAAGGGGAGAGGGATCTCCCTGGGGCTTCTTTTACGAGGACAGGAATCCCATTCATGAGGGCTCCACCCTCATGACCTAATCACTTCCCAAAGGCCCCGCCTCCAAATGCCATCACATAGGGAGTTAGGATTTCAACATAAGCATTTTGGAGGGACTCAAGCATCCATAGCAATAGGCAATTAAAGTAAATGTTTAATATACGTCAAAACCATTCTTTGTTGAAAGAGATTGATTCATCGTTAATATGTAAATTGTTCAGATGCAGAGAGTAGGGGTCACTTTATCATGACCTAAAGCAAAGCAAAACAGAATAAATAAAAGGAATGACAACATCATGCTGCTTAATAAGGTGAAGCCAAATTCCACATTAGCCAGATCTGATCCTTGCTTCTGGCCTTCACACAAACTGGGATAAGATCACGTACTGATCTGGTGGGTTTGCTTTTTGAGTATTTGAGACAGTCCAAACACATATCAGTGACCTGAAGGTGGGTGGGAAGTTGAGAAATGATAAAGGGGTTCCTCTCTAATATAGTATTTCGTAGTGTGTGTTACATGAAACCCAGTGTTTCACATGATGTTAATAAGTATTCAGGAAAAATACCAACCACAAATTATAATTTCATGTTCAAATAAGATAGGGGAATTTATAAATAATATTGTCCTCATTGAAGATTCACAATGCGCTTGAACTCTGAGGCTTTTAGATAATTTCTCATTTTTGCCCAAAATAGTTACAGATTTACTTTTAATTTGTAAACAAGATACCTGACTAATTTAGTTGGAACCAAACCCATATATTTACTAAAGTTATGGAAATCAAATTTGTATATCCCCACAAAATCGTTGAACTGATACTGCTCTTGTTTCAAGTCCTCAATCAGAAAATTGTAACCTGAAACAAAACAGAAATATTGATTACAAACTGACTTAATTCTCAAAAATACTCTATGTAAAAAATGCAAGATCTCAAAATTTCCAGGGATCATGGATACATTACCCATGAGTATGCCTAGTGCAGCCTGGGTACATACTAAGCATTAAATAAATGCATATTTATTAGTTCATTCCCTCAATATTTATTGAACATCTATCATGTGTTCAATAAATATGATACCAAGCATGTATCATATTACATGCTCAGGGCTCGTACAAAAAACTAGATACAGAAAATCTAATTAAAAAATCAGAATCTGAATCACAAGGAGTTTTGCAATCCATGGAAAATGACATTAAGTAAATAATCATTGCTCAGCAATCTGGAAGGACTTTTTAGCTCACTCACGCACAGAGATTATTTGAGAATCTAACATGTACTAAGCACTGTTCTAGGATCTGGGAGAACCAGGGACAGACACATAAGATGAAATCTCTTTTCTAAGGGGTACATGATTTGATGGTGAAGACACTTTATTTTTTTATTTATTTTTTTTTTTTAAACATCTTTATTGGAGTATAACTGTTTTACAATAGTGTGTTAGTTTCTCCTTTACAACAAAGTGAATCAGTTATACATATACATATGTTCCCATATCTGAAGACACTTTAGAAAGTGATTGCATACTACAGTAAACAGAAGAGGAAACCAAAACCTGAACAATAAGCAGAGCTTAGCTAGGAGAAAGAAGGCACGCACCATGGGTGGATGTGTGCGTGCAGCAGAAAGACTTGTACAGGCACAACCTGAAGGTGGGAAGGAACAAGGCTGTTGCTGCACCAAAGAACGGCCAGTATGGCTGGAGGAAATCAAAAGCAAATGACAAGGGGCAAAAGCTGGAGAAAGATGGGCTAGGTCATGCTTAACTTGCAGGCCAGGTTAAGGATTTTGGTCTTTACCTTAAGAGCAGAAGGTTGGAAGAGAGTGTCAGGAGCAGATTTGCTTTTTCGTGTGTGTGTGTGTGTAATCTTTTTTTTTTTTTAAACATCTTTATTGGAGTATAATTGCTTTACAAGGGTGTGTTAGTTTCTGCTGTATAACAAGGTGAATCAGCTATACATATACATATATCCCCATATCTCATCCCTCTTTCTGTAATTGTGCTGTGATTACGTGAGAGAACATCTCTGTCTTAGGAAAAACACACTGAGGAAGGTTATATCACTTTCCGAAAGCTTCTGAAGAGTGAAGTTCTCCATTTTCCTTTCAGGAACATAGTAAATGTGTCACACAAGTCTATCTCAGATTCACAAGTAGGGTGGGGGGTCAGGAACCAGGGAGAGATCCAGGATGCAGGCCATTGATGTTAGGATTTTCTCAGAGAGGTCATGAAGTTCAATTGTAGGTGAATGCTTTAGCTGCTGTGGCTGGCAGGCTGTTCCTGGTACAGTAAACAGCACACAAATCCAAGCTACAGCATTTCATAAGATATTCATGTGATGCTTTCTGCAATGATCTGATGGCTTCAGAGACTAGAGAATGGCGGGAATGTTAACATCAGTCTTTTGGCTTGGAAAGGAGGTTACCTTGGCAAGATGAAACTTCTGACCTGTGTGGTCCCTGAACTGCTCTCTACAAGGAGATAGCACCAGGGTAGCTCATATAAGGCAACTCCAGCAGTGATTTGGCTGTGGGTTTATCTTTTAGCAATTTTGTGACAAGCTTCCCAGCTCTATGCTTTGACTTTATTCAGTATGTGTTTCCTCCTCCTACTAGGAACTGTCACTGCAATCAGCTGTCCAGTGCCATAGGGAGGACACAGCTGGTGGCAGTGAGCATAAACAGCCTTTATCACAGAGACTAAACCTGTCATGTGCTTGTTGAGGGCACCCTCAGACTCCTTGTAGGCATCAGGATCAAAGACACCAGCTCCCTGCAGACCCAAATCATTGGTTACTGCTCCATAGTAGTCCTCTATGTCTCCAGGATTGCTGCCTTCCTTCTCCTCTCTCTCCCCCTCCCCTCCCCTCCCCTCCCATATTTCATGTTGATTATTTATGGAACCCACCCAATCCTCACAAAAATTGTGAATTTGTCCCTTTTTATGAATGAGGAAAGTAAGGCAGTAAGAAATTAAATAATTTGCCCAAGGTTCATGGCTGGTAAGTGTCAGAGTGGGGACACAAACCCAGGCAGCATGGCTCCAAGTTCATGCACCTAAATAGTATGATACACTGCTTCTTACTCTTAAATGAGTTGACATGTGTAGAGGGCCTAGAATAGAGCCTTTAATGTAACATGTGTTATAGGAGCATTTGCTCTTCTTGCTGCTGCTTGTTCTTGTTGTTTTTCTCCTCCTCCTTCTCCCCCTCCCCCTCCTCCCCCCCTCCCTCTTCCCCCTCCTCCCCTCAATTTGAGGGAGTCCTCTTCATTGCTATCACATCCCTGGCTATTCATGTTCCTAGACAAGTTAGGGACCAGCTTAATTTCAGATCAGGAATGCAGTTTCTTCTCCCCACCCCTCCCAATTTTGCAAATTTTTCAAATGCATTAATTATTCTGTCTTCTGTAATCCTTGAGTATCTGTCAGGGAGATGACACTCTGTCACTCTGTGCTATAGGATTTCCAACTGGAGCCTCAACCCCTTGGCTTCTGAGCCCACACAGGCCAGATCAGGGGGTTAGGTTGGCACACAGCAGTGGAGGCATCAGGCTGACACCGATATGGTCTAGTGCTGCCTCCCCACGATGTTCTTTTGAGTGGGGACACAAAGCATTGTGGCTTATGACTCCTATGCCATCCTCCTCTCCACTAGACTGAGGAAAATTGGGGAGCAGGGAACATGTCCTGCCCTGGCGTTTGTTCTCTCATAGTTTCTTTTCTAATAATCTTCTTTACAGAGTCCTCAATAAGCATTTATTGCATGGAATAATTTATTCATATGCCCTATACGATCCTAAAATCTTTTCTGAGTCTCATCATGTAGAATTATACAGCTGGAAGGAACTTCAGAGACTAAAAATTCCCCATGATTTGGGAAATGACAAAATCGAGACCCAGAGCAGTTAAATATCTTCCCCCAGATCACACAGCTAGTTGGTCGCCAAAGCTGACATTGGGAGCTTAGTCTCCAGGCTCTTGGTTTGGTTCTCTTCATGAAGACTGAGCACTGTAGTTAACTGAGACTGCGTTCTGTCGAGTGCCACCTTCCACAGAAACAGACTGAAGTGAGGCATACCTAGTACAGATTTACCAAACGAAGGCAGTTAGCCAATATTTGCAGGTTTTTGGACAGTTATTGAACAACTTTGCAAATTCAACTAAGGTTTTTCAGGAGACTTGAAAATATTCTTGAATGATATTTAGGACTCATCAAAGGGATTTGCCTCGGACGTTTTGCAGTTTATCCACCATGAGCGTTATCATGATGCTGTTAAAACTCAGGTTTGGAGGATTATTCTTACAATTCTTTTGGTAGAGAAGCTTTGGCACAATGAGAAATGGGAAATAGCTAACAGTATGCATCACACAGAGTCATCTGGAACGTGTCCTGAAACACTCAGAAAACTTTTTAGGGACCTCTTTGCTGGAAAACCTGTGATTGCAGAGCAGAGTGAGGGTGTCTCTTTGTATGTTGTACAAGTGAGATAGAGAAGCAGGAAAATGGAAGCAGCCATGGGAGAAAGTCACCATCCTGTGAGTAATGAAGGTGAAAAAAATGAAAGTGGAGAAAAAAGCCAAGAACTCTCATTGTATCAGCAGAGATTGAGTGGGAGATTCAAATCAGAAAATCAGGAAGTTCACAGTCATTATCTCCTTTTCTCTTTAGCTAAAAGTAGCACCTCCGAAGCACCTCTGCTCAGAGCTAGAGAAGTGAAAACTCTATAAAAGAAAGGACTGATTTTGTTCACTATCCTCTATCTATATGTAAACGTAAGTCAATCCCTGCAGATAACCCTGGATGGTGTCCCCAGTTGTGAAAGGTCAGGCTGGGAAACGTGGCATTACAAAAGCTCTGTCAGTCTTGATAAGTCTCTGAAGCAACACGCTTTTGCTTTTGAAATCCCAATGTGCCCATATAGATGAGGTACTCACAGTTATTTCAGCAAGCCCTGTTTCTAAAATGTTGGTCTTTGGGATCTCGATAAAATTTTGTCAGTGGCTAAATGAGATGGTGAAATGGAGCTGGGTTTTGACAAGGATTGTGAGGGGTGATGGGGAGGGTCTCAGATGGGGAAGCAGATGGACCTGAATTCTGCTCATGAGGCTTCTTCTTATGATGGTATGTTTTAGACAGTTCATGTGACCTGCCTGTCATGTCCATTTTCCGATCATGGGATGAGGTGGAATAGATGACCTCAGAGTTCTCCTCTGGTTCTCATGTTCAATGATGCTTTCTTCTGTGCCTTTTCTGAGGATTGGGGGAATATCTGATCCACAAATAAAAACCAGGCTCCCGCTGTCTTGGACCTTTCTTTGGTTGTTTGGCATTTCAGCCGGTCTTGAAACTCCCTTTAACCTCACTAAACCACTCTGCCATCCATAAGATGCTATTCTGTGTTCTCCTGTTGTATTAACAGATAGGAAAAGGTTTAATTATATAAGCAAATCCCTTTTAATGAATTATCCAATTAGTGTGTTACCTTCCTAAATGGGAAAAAAATTCCTTGTCTAGCATAAGATATATTAGTGCTGGAAACTTCAGGCAATAGTGTAGGGGCATGTGTGTGTATCTGTATGTGTGTCTGTGTCAGTGTGTTGCTTGTAAGGGAGAAGAAAATTATACAAGTCTGGGAAGTCAAATCAAGTGTTACTCTAACATGTGAGTAAAGTCCTTTTGCTAAGCCAAGTGTGAAGGTTAACCAGCAAGTAGTTATAAGACTCTGGTTGCAGAGACCCACTTGAATTAGCTCCTGTAAAGTAGGTTCAAGACTTTATGTTAAGGAGTGCTTCTAACCACTTCTAGTTTGGTCCTGACTGATTTGAATCAAATTTTGCTTAAATAAACTCTTAAAACTCTTAATATGCCTCAGTTTATCTTTGAGTGGTTCTGGTGTCAGAAAAAGAATCAGAGGAGACCCCAGCTGGCCCCCAGGAGTGACAAGCAACAGGTGTGGGTACCTGCTTAGTCCCTTGAGCTTGATGCATGCTTGCTGCCTCTGGAGGTCATGGGTAAGTCCCTCTCGGATCCTGGATCCTAGCTCCACAGTTTTTGCATTATGAGCTTTCAGACAGTTTGAGCATTTTCTTTTTGCACTGAGTCTGGAAACTAGCTGGAGTCAGACTGGCTCTGGATTGGACTGGTTGCAACTTAGAAACTGGACTGGGTGCAGGGTCAGACTGCATCTGACTTGAACTGGGTCCAGTGTGAGGCCTTAGGTGAATAAAAGTTTGTTTTAAAGCTGAACAAGTAGGATACCCTTACCAAAGATAATCTTGAATTACAGTGGTCACAATGGAGAACTTGTTTGCTGGGAGTTTTATTTATTACAAATTCAATTTCACTACCAGTGATCAGTCTGTTCAGATTGTCTTTTTCTTCCTGATTCAGTCTTGGCAAGTTGTATGTTTCTAGAAATTTGCCCATTTTTTTCTAGGTTGTCCAATTTGCTGGCATATAACAGTTCATAGTATTCTCTTAGGATTTTTTTGTATCTCTGTGGTATCAGTTGTTGTTTCTCCTCTTTCATTTGTTATTTCTTTTCTTAGTTCTCTTTCTTCTTGATGAGCCTGGCTAAGAGTTTATCAATTTTGTTTATCTTTTTAAAAAAAACAGCTCTTGGTTTCATTGTTTATTTTCTATTATTTTTTTGATCTGTATTTTATTTATTTCTTCTCAAACCTTTATTATTTCCTTCCTTCTGACTTTGGCCTTTGTTCTTTTTTTCTAATTCATTCAGATAATTGGTTACGTTGTTGGAGATTTTTCTTGTTTCTTGAGGAA
This sequence comes from Physeter macrocephalus, assembly GCF_002837175.3. Taxonomy (NCBI): domain Eukaryota; kingdom Metazoa; phylum Chordata; class Mammalia; order Artiodactyla; family Physeteridae; genus Physeter; species Physeter macrocephalus. Next base: position 12,411,165 of record NC_041233.1, on the reverse strand, counting down.
GGCATATATTGCTATGAACTTCTCTCTTAGAACTGCTTTTGCTGTATCCCATAGATTTTAGAAAGTTGTGTTTACATATTCATTTGTCTCAAGGTATTTTTCTAATTTCTCCTTTGATTTCTTCATTGACTATGGCTTTTTAGTAGTCTGTTGTTTAGTCTCCAGGTGTTTGTGCTTTTCCCATTCTTCCTGCAATTGATTTCTAGTTTCATACTGAAAAAAGTGCTTGCTATAATTTTTATCCTTTTACATTTATTGAGAATTGTTTTGTGGCCTAGCATGTGATCAATCTTGGAGAACATTCCATATGCACTTGAAAAGAACATGTATTCTGCTGTTTTGGGATGGAATGTTCTCGCTCTCTCTCTTTATATATATATATATATATATATATACATATATATATATATAAATCAGCTCCCGCTGGTCTAATGTGTCATTTAACACCACTGTTGCCTTATTGATTGTCTGTCTGGATGATCTGTCCACTGATGTAAGTGAAGTGTTAAACTCCCCTCCTGTTATTGTATTACTGTCAGTTTTTCCCTTTATATCTGTTAATATTTGCTTTATATATTTAGGTGCTCCTGTATTGGGTGAATATATGTTAACAAGTGTGGTATACTCTTCTTGTATTGATCCCTTTATCATTATATAAGGCCCTTTTTGTCTTTTGCTATAGACTTTATTTTAAAGTCTGTTTTGTCTGATTTGAGCATTGTTACCCCTGCCTCGTTGTTGCCATTTGCATGAAATATCTTTTTCCATCCTCTCATTTTTAGCCTGTGTATGTCTTTTTTTTCTCTATTTTATAAATTTATTTATTTTATTTTCGGCTGTGTTGGGTCTTCATTGCGCACACGGGCTCTCTCTATTTGCGGTGAGCAGGGGATCCTCTGCGTTGCGGTGTGTGGGCTTCTCATTGCAGTGGCTTCTCTTGTTGCGGAGCACGGGCTCTAGGCGTAACAAGTGTGGTATACTCTTCTTGTATTGATCCCTTTATCATTATATAAGGCCCTTTTTGTCTTTTGCTATAGACTTTATTTTAAAGTCTGTTTTGTCTGATTTGAGCATTGTTACCCCTGCCTCGTTGTTGCCATTTGCATGAAATATCTTTTTCCATCCTCTCATTTTTAGCCTGTGTATGTCTTTTTTTTTCTCTATTTTATAAATTTATTTATTTTATTTTCGGCTGTGTTGGGTCTTCATTGCGCACACGGGCTCTCTCTATTTGCGGTGAGCAGGGGATCCTCTGCGTTGCGGTGTGTGGGCTTCTCATTGCAGTGGCTTCTCTTGTTGCGGAGCACGGGCTCTAGGCGTGTGTACTTCAGTAGTTGCAGCATGTGGGCTCAGTAGTTGTGGCACACAGGCTCTAGAGCACAGGCTGAGTAGTTGTGGCTCATGGGCTTAGTTGCTCCACGGCATGTGGGATCTTCCCGGACCAGGGCTCAAACCCATGTCCCCTGTGTTGGCAGATGGATTGTTAACGACTGTGCCACCAGGGAAGTCCCTAGCTTGGGTATGTCTTTAGGTATGAAGTGAGTGTTTTGTAGGAAGTATATAGTTTGGTCTGGTGTTTTTGTTTTGTTTTGTTTTTAAAATTTTTTTGTTTTTTTTTTTTGTTTGTTTTTATCCAATCACCCATGCAGTGTCTTGACTGGAGCATTTAGTTCATTGACGTGTAAAGTGATTACTGATAGGTATGTACTTAGTGCCATTTTGTTACTTGTTTTCTGGTTGTTTTTGTAGTTCTTCTCTGTTCTTCTTTTAGCTTCTTCCCTGTGGTTTTGTTTGTTTGTTTTGTTTTTGTTTTTCTTTAGTGGTATGCTTTCTCTCTGTTTTTTGTGTATCTATTATAGTTTTTTGATTTGTGGTTACTGTGAGGTTCATATATGTTGATCTGTAAATATATCTACTTGTTTTAAACTAACAGTCATTTAAGTTCATACACATTTTAAAAGATTTATATATTTTTTACTCTTTTTTCCCACATTTTGTGTTTTTGACCTCATTTTACATCTTCATGTTTATCTTTTAAGTGTTTATTGTAGTTATAGTGGATTTTACAATTTTTGACTTTTAATCTTAGTGCTAGCTTAAGTGGTTGATCCACAGCCTTTCCTGTACATTTCCCTTAATTAGCGGGATTTTTCCATTCTTAGGAATTCTTCTTGTGATAGCTTTTTCCTTTCCACTTAGAGGTGACCCTCTAACATTTCTTTTAGGGTCTGTTTAGTAATGGTGAACTGTTAGTTTTTGATTGCCTGAGAAGCTCTTTATCTCTCCTTCAATTCTAAATGATAATCTTGCTGGGTAGAGTATCCTAGGTTACAGGTTTTCCCCTCTTAGCATTTTTTTCTTTTGGCCATGCCCCGCAGCTTGCGGGATCCTAGTTCCCAAAACAGGGCTCAAATCGTGCCCCTTGCAGTGGAAGTGCAGAGTCCTAAACACTGAACTGCCAAGGAATTCCCTTAGCATTTGAATTATATAATGCCACTCCTTTTTGGCCTGCAAAGCTTCTGCAGAAAAATCAGCTAATAGCCTTATGGGGGTTCCTTTGTACTGATTCTTTGTTTTTCTTTGTTGCTTTTACAATAGAATTCTCTCTTTAAGTTTTGCTATTTTAATTATGGTTTGTCTTGGTGTGGGTCGGTTTGGGTCATCTTGCCTGGGACCCTCTGTGCTTCCTGTGCCTGGATGTCTGTTTCCTTCATCAGGTTCAGGAAGTTTTCAGCCAGAATTTCATCGAATACATTTTTTACCCCTTTCTCGATTCTCCTTCGGGGGCCCTTATAATGTGAATGTTAGTATGCTTGATGTTGTCCTAGGGGTCCCTTAAACTGTTCTCATTTTAAAAAGCTTGTTTTTCCTCTTGCTGTTCTGATTGGGTGATTTCCATTATTCTGTCTCCCAAATTATTTATGTGTTCTTCTGTATCACCTAGTCTGCTGTTAATGAAGTGAAAAACATACTAGGAGGAATTTATTGTATTCTTCAGTTTTGACTTGTTTTTTAAAAAATATTTTCTAGTTCCTTGTTAAAATTCTCAGTGTTCATCTATTCTTTTCCCTATTTCAGTTATCATTCTTATTACTGATGCTTTGAACTCTTTATCTTATAATTATTTATCTCCATTTCATTTGTTGTTTTTTCAGTGTTTTTTCTTGTTCTTTTATTTGAAACAAATGCATCTGTCTTCTCATTTTGTTTAACTTTCTCAGTTTCTGTGAAATTAGGTGAAACAGTTACCTATCCCAGTCTTGAAGGGGTGTCCTTGTGTGGGAGCATCCCTATGCAGTCTGTGTGTGCCCAGTGGCTTTGTTATGAGAGATGGATCTGAGGTGAGCATGGGTCATGTCTCCCCACTGGGTGTGCTGGCAGCTATCACCTTGGTGAGAGGTAGACTGGAGATGGAGGGGCTAGAGCCAGAGCCAGGTGTGATGAGGTGTCTCCTATGCTCAATGGCTGACAGCAATATATTGGGGGCTGGTGGGGGGGGTCCCAAGGTGCTGGAGCAGAGCACTTAGTTTGGGTCCAAGATGTTTCCATCCCTTCTAAGTGTGTGCTCTCCCCCTCCCAATGTTGGCATTTTTCCCTCACTGGGGAGCAGTGCTGGAGCTAGAGGGTCCAGAGTATGTGTTCGGTGTGGTCCTGCTTGTGTGCTGCGTTGGTCCTGGCACACCATTCAGAGTTCCAGACCACCTTCAATCTGCTGCCTCTACAAATGTCAGTAATGGCCACCCTCACCCTGTTCAGTTGTAGTGCCAGGTCTCAGCCAGCTCCATCCCCCCAACTATCCACTCTTCTTAACAGTGGCACCCTTTGCCCTAGTGGGGAGCTGTGCTCGCGGGGCCAGAGTGGGCCCTTGGCGTGGGCTGGTATGCATGCTGGGGTGGTCGTGGGAAATTTATCTGAGTCCCAGGCAATTTGAATCTGCTTCCTCCACTTTGTTCCTGGGATTAGGCAAGCAGTTGGGCACTCTTCAGGAGTGGAGTCTAGGTTTCTAACAGCCATCCTTTTAGTCCCATTGGTTTTCAAAGCAGCTAAGGGGACTTGTCTTCCTGAGGGCTGGGGTGCCCAGTATGCGGTTTGAACTGCTCATTCCCCAGGGAGGATCTCTAAGCTCATGTAATCCACCTTCTCTTATGTGTCCCCTGCCAGGGGCATGGATCTTGACCTGACTGCTTCTCTTCCCCTCCTGTGTGACACCATGTGGATCTTTCTTTACAGCCTTGGCTGTACAGGAGTCTTTCTGCCAGTCTTCAGTTTGTTTCAGTGAAAATTGCTCCACATGTAGATGTAGTTTTTAATAGTATAGTGTATTTTATAAATGAATGTTACAAAAATCATCCCATGAAGTACAGGCACAGTGTGTTGAAAGGAGCAGGATCCTGGCAAGAGGATGACGAGAAACACTGCTGCTTGCTGACATCATTTTCTGTTTGGCCTCTGGCATTCAACCTGCTCAGTCATGCACATTGCTTAATTTGCCCACTTCTGCCTTCCAAATATGGGAGATTAATCTCAATGCTAAGGTCTCATGTGGCCATAGGGCTCTATCTCTAAAGAGACAGAACAGGGGCCTTTTGACAAGTCACCGGCAGCCATGGAGATTATAGAGCCATCCTCAGATTGACTCATTTTTTCAAGACAAAATTGGAAATTCAAATATTGTATTACAGGCACTGTGTCTCCATGCCACCACACACCCCAACTCCTTCCTTGCTATCTGTCTCCGTGTGTATATCTATTTTAATGCATTCTTAGGGGGAGGTGAGCTCAGCACCCTCTACCCTCTACTCTACCATTTTGTTCTCTTCTCCCTATTTTTCCAGATTTAAGGAAATCATTTTCTCTTAAGCTATCTATGGCTGCCATTAATTTTGCAAAGTCCATTTCTGTAAACAGATTTGAAACATTTAGCTTTTCTCCCTACCTGATACCTCCAGAATGCAGAAGCTTATTGAATATTCTTATTTTCATGGCAATATAGTTATTTGCATAGGTTCAGTAAGAATCTGTTCTCCTTATAAAAGGAGACGATTGGAAACATTAGTTATATTATTAAGGCTTTGAGTGGAATGTCACGTTTGAGACTACACATAAAATCAGATATGACCAGATAGTTTTGAGGAACTAAGGTTGACTTTATGGAGCCAATAAAAGCCCCTTGGAAAAAATGGCCTGGTACCTTATTTAGAGGGTGCCTGGCAGCCTTACCAGGTGAATAAGGAAGGTCACTTCCTGGTAAGCCCAGGAACTTAAGAATATCTTGGGGACTCTACAAGAAAAGAGGAATTCACTCAAACCTGTAGGTATTCCAGATGGAGTCTGATGGTGAGTTCTTGGCTTGGCTTCTTAGCCTGGGGAAGCCTTTTTAAAAGTCCAATCTATGATTCCTTATGAAAAGTTCTAGCAAAGCAGATTTTTAAAAGTTTTTATGGTCAATCACTATTCTTGCTACATTTAAGTGCATAATCAGGCCAAGTTTAATGAGACTAGACTTATTTTGCAAACAAATTAGTCTTGCTGTGATTATCCTTGATAGATATGAGGGTGATTGTAGAGGAAAAAATGTTTCAGTAAAATGTTATAGTACAGTCTTGTGTATATCAGATTCTATCCTTGTTCATTGTCTTTGAGGTTTTATTGTATATCTGTAAACTGAACTAGATCCTGAATTCTAGTTTCCTCAAATATCTGGCTACAGCTCTCCAAACTTACATTTCCAATATTCTTCCACCCTTCTGATTTGGAATCACTAAGAACAAAGTCTGCCCCAGAATCTTTTTGGAAGTGACCATACCAGATCCTCCTCACTACCCAGATGGCAGCCAAACAGCAGAGATTTGAACCTTGGGTCCACATCCCCCAATTAAAAAGGTGTCCTCCAGACTCTTGGAAGTGCACGCCAGCTGGAGATCTAAAATTTAAATGACTAGGAAGATTCCTCCCCAGAAGCAGATTGCATCTTGTGGTAGACAGCTCTCCCAAGATCATAGATCAAGATTTTCATGTCCAATTTAAAACCTTTATTCTTTTTGCCTTTTTGCTACTTGCTTTTTTTCTCTCTTTTAATGCATGGGAAGATAATGTTCCTTAACTCTGGCAACTATTGCTGAGTTTACTGCTAAGGCCATAGCTGCACAACAAAAGTCCCTATATTTTCTTGCTAAGGTGATTTTAGACAATAGAATTGTCTTATTATTTACTGACTGAGCAAGGAGGAGTCTGTGCATAGCAAATACAACCTGCTGGATCAACACCTCTGGTATTGTAGCAAATACAAGAAATTAATGAAATAACCACTTGACTAAAAGAGGTTGATGCCTCTTTGGGTACATTCTTTGATTTATTTGACACCAACTGATTTCGTTCATGGGGGCCCTGGCTAAGGAGTGTACTTCAGTTTTTGGTGTTATCCTCCTAATAGTTTTCATCGTAGTCTCCCTGGTGCACTGTGTTCTCTCAGAGGTCTTAAATGTGTGTTCATAGCCATCAGCAGTAAATCAGATGGTCTCACTGTGCTTGGAGAAACCAAAACCAGATGATCAGTGAGATAAACAGCAAAAATAATTTTTCCATGGGATGATATCATAACCTATGTGTTTCACAATTAGACAAGGGCAACTTAACTCTGATAGTGACTGAAAGTGGTGCTAATAGCACATTTTGGGCCAATCTCTCACATATGAGTGGATGATCCAAAGGGGGGAATTGTTAAATTAATTAAACAAGGAAGCCATTAGATTGAGGTGACTCTAATGCCTTGGCAGCCTTTGAAGGCAAACCAAAGTCTCAGCCTGTAACTCCCTCAAGGTTACAAATTCAAAACACCAAGGACAACCAATCACAAATAGCCAGCCAGGCTTTAAGCTGTAGCCAATTTATAATTGCCTTGCTTTGCTTCTGCCTTTTCTCTGTGAAAGTTTCTCTCCAAGCTCCTGTTGGTGGAGCCCTCCTAACAATTTCTGGTTTGGGGCTGCTCGATTTGAATCAATTTTTCCTCAAATAAACTCTTAAGATTAAAAAAATAATACTTGATGTTGAATGACTGGGGGTTATTAACCAATTAATTGACTAATTTTATAACAATGGACCAAAGTGGCAGTGGAGGAGATACAGAGAACTATTTAGGAAGCGAGATAAAAAAGATTGGTGAATCTTGTTTCCAGCAAGCTTTGGGGAGACCTGGTGATGACAGCTCCTGGGTCTCCAGTGTTTTGCTCTCAGTGAGACTCAGTTACCCTCCTCAGGTCTCTTTTCTGTCCTGCTACCAACTGACCCCTCCTTCCACGTACTTCCTGCTTCTTGACCCATTCCGTCCATTTGGACCTTTTCACTACACTTCCCACTGCTCACACACTATTTTTTTTTTTAGCATGTGTCTTGGTTCAAATTTCTGATTGATCTAGTTTATTGTTGTGAGCAAGGCCACACAGGTGTTTGGCCAGGCATTGGAGCAGTGGTCCTTTGCATGAGCTGAATGGGCATGTGAAAGTCAGTAGGGTTACATGAGAAAACATGGCTGTCTGTTTCGTAGAGGCTGTGGGTGGGGAAGTGTTCCATAGGAGGACAGAGAGGCAGGGCAAGCACAGTGGCTGTTACACCCAGGGTAAGTTTCACAATAAATCAAAATTTCCAATGACACCCTCATTTCATCCACATGATAACATTGCGAGGTATGCTTAGCTGGGATTATCTCCGGTTTGTGAATCAGAATACAGAATTTCAGAGAGAATGTGGTTTGTAGAGGTAAGTACAGCATCTTATCTGTACTTTTTTTTTTTTTTTTTTTTTTGTGGTATGCGGGCCCCCCTCTTTTGTGGCCTCTCTCGTTGCGGAGCACAGGCTCCGGACGCGCAGGCCCGGCGGCCATGGCTCACGGGCCCAGCCGCCCTCTTTTGTGGCCTCTCCCGTTGCGGAGCACAGGCTCCGGACGCGCAGGCTCAGCGGCCATGGCTCACGGGCCCAGCCGCTCCGCGGCGTGTGGGATCCTCCCAGACCGGGGCGCAAACCCGGTTCTGCTGCATCGGCAGGCGGACGCGCAACCACTGCACCACCAGGGAATCCCCCATCTTATCTGTACTTTTGATATCCTTTCTCAGTCTCGAAATATTAGAGATGGAGAATTAGATTCTAGTCCAGCCACCTGTCTCCTCACTTGCACCAAGCAGCATTTTTACATGTATGCAGAGACCCAGAGAGATCACCTTGTCCACTATGGAATCTATTATATTTATTTGAAACAAAATGAGAAACTTCAGATTTCATTTAGTGCAAACCTTGGGAGAGTAGCAGGAGTTCACTGTTTTAACAATGCTGGCTGAATTATAACGCTATTCTATTTTTCTTTATCCCATTTTATCTCCCCTTTACAAAGGAATCACTTGAGATTGCAGAATGAAAATTTGAGACTATGCAATAAGATTTTCCTGATGTTTTTTAAATCAATATCTTGTGTGGATCCTATATGAATTTCTCTGGTGGCCTCTCTCTTTCAGGCTCTTCTTAACACAGACTGTGTGGGATACATACAGGAGCACATTGCTGGCAATGAACACAGAGCTGCTGGACTGTCAGATAAAACAGGTAGGTACTCACAGAACTTCCATAAAGTGGTTTTTTAATGGAAAATGTGAAGTTGCTTCTAAATGTGAATGAAATTAAGAACTTAGGCGAAGTGTACCAAAATAAGATTCATTTGGTTTTACAAAACAAATCAGACCACCTGCAATAATCTAGATCAGACAATTCAGCAGTTGGGAATGACTTGGTTAAGAGCGTTCCTAAGTTTTGCATGTAAAAAGAAGTGAAGGAGAAGAAAGTGGTTTGTAGACTACAGTACGAGCTATAGACAGGGAGGTCAGATTCTAACCATGGTTCTGCTGGTATCTAGTTCCCTCACCTCAATTAGGGAGCTAAGTTAATTTCTCAAGGGAAGTGTTTTTGATGATTAAATCAAGGGTTTTACTAGGTGATTACTAAACTCTTCTTCAATTCAGTGATGTTGTGAAATTTGTCACAGGAAAACCAATTCTTCACATTTTCTCCCTTTGGCCTAATTGCAATTTCTGAGACCATAAGTAAAACCTAATGAGCTGGTGTTGAGAAGGTTATTCACAGTATACTCTAATCATCCTGGACATCTTGGACATCTCGTTCTGTTCTTTCAATCCCCTCTCCTATTCTCTCCCCTGGGGAATTTGAGACATACCTGACACACTTCATAAACTGAGAAGTGATATATTTTTAAAAACTGGAATCACTTTAAACATTTTGCAAAAATGTATTTAATTTTAGGAGGTGAAAGACTAATCTGATTTATACTTTCCTTTGTATAATAATTTAAATGCAGCAAAGATTGCTTATTGGAGCTCAAAAGAAAAGGTAGACAAGAGCTATATTTATGTGCTTATCTTGCCTTTAAATCACCTCCCTTCCCCCCATTTTTTGCCTGAGCCCTTTGGTTACCATAGAAACTGGCATGGCCTCCAACTGAGATTCCCAGGAGACTTAATTGCATTCCCAATTTCATAAACTCTATTAACCTTTGCTTGAGAGATAGATATGTATATGATGTAAATAAGTTACATTAATAGTTTAAAGTGATGCATATACTTTTAGGTTGTACCCAATGCTCTCTTTCAGTCAATTAAACATACTTAAAATAACTGTGATAGTGTTACTGTCTCTTTTTAGAAAATGCTGGATTTAATATATACATATCTAAGAGATAAGACTGTTTCTCAGGGAAGGTTCAGAATGGAAGCTGAATGTGTCTGTATATGTTTGAATATATTTAGATATGCTATGTCTGTATCTCTATCACATGTATGTTTGTGTTGGGTACTGTACTTAGTATTTAATATGTGTTATTTTATTTAGTTGTCTTAACAGCTCTATGCAGCAGGTTCCAGGATGTCCACCATTTTACAGTTGAGGGTCCTGAGCCTTAGGGAGTTACAGGTCCCACAGCTAGTAAGTGGCAGAGCTGGGGTTAGGACCCAAACCTGTTTGACCCCAGAGCTCTGAAGCCTTCCATATGTATCCGTTTGTATGCTTCTAGAACCTGCCTGGGGATTGTGTGCAGGGTTCCAGAGAAAGTCTCCTTTTCTAGATGAATCATTCATTCATAGAAGCAGGGCAAGTGGATAAAGAAGGCGCAGTCCTTGTTCCCATGGAGAGGCTGGAGGCAGGGTAGGGGGCGGGTGAGAGGATAAAACAGACATGAAAGTATAATTACAAGTTGCTGACTCTTACAAGACAGATGTCAGTAGCTTAAAGCTCCAGCCTCACTGTGTGGTCATGTTTAAAGACACGATAGCTTGAATGTAGAATGACTGAAAGACTGTTTATTTATTTATTATATAGAGGCTATTTTATTTGAAACATAAATTCTACTTATTATCTCTATTGTAATTCTTGGTATTTTTTACAAATTAATTTTTTTATTGGAGTATAGTTGCTTTACAGTGTTGTGTTAGTTTCTGCTGTACAGCAAAGTGAATCAGCTATACGTATACATATATCCACTCTCTTTTAGATTTCCTTCCCGTTTAGGTCACCACAGAGCACTGAGTAGAGTTCCCTGTGCTCTACAGTAGGTTCTCATTAGTTATCTATTTTATATACAGTAGTGTGTGTATGTCAATCCCAGTCTCCCAGTTTATCCCACCCCCACCCCTTCCCTGAATGTAGAATGACTGAAAAATAATTTAAACTCTGTGGAAATTTCTCTAAGAATGCCAAAGGCAATGCCTTTTGTACAGCCTAGCAACACATCTGCTTCCTCTCCTCCCCCGCATATCTCATACCTACAATAGCAGCCATGGCACCAAGGTACCGTTTTGGCATTATTCAAGCACCGTTTGTTGAAAGCTCTCCCCTCTTTCACTGCAAGCTTCCCCAGACTGTCTCACAAACTTGGCCCATGCTGTCTGTCTAGTTGCTCTCCAGTCCCCTTTCAGGCTCATCTCTTTATTATGCTGGTTGCCTTAACCTCTCTGCTTTCATTTTTCTTGTTCTTCCATCACTTAAGTTTTGTATGATGAAGACTTGCTTGGGAAACGGCTAGAAGCTGGGTTTTGTCCTTAAAGGAGAGATGGGTTAGGAAGAAGACAGCAGACACAACTCACTACCTTTAAAAACAAAACCAAAACCAAAAACCTGTGCCATGGAAGAATAAACTTTGTACAGTGGGAGTCAGAGAAGGGCAGGCAGAGTCATTCTTACCTGGGGAGTGAGAGAGAGGGATTCACGGAAGCTGATCTTTCCAAGGATGATGGGGTATTTTCCAGATGGTGAGTAGGAGAGAGGCATTTTAGCTTGCAGGGGCAACTTAGGCCAAAGTTCATTGGCATGCACAGGCATGGTTTATTTGAGGAATACATAAATGACTCTTTTTTTTTTAACGTCTTTATTGGAATATAATTGCTTTACAATGGTGTGTTAGTTGCTGCTGTACAACAAAGTGAATCAGCTATACATATACATATATCCCCATATCTCCCCCCTCTTGCGTCTCCCTCCCACCCTCCCTATCCCACCCCTCTAGGTGGTCACAAACCACCTAGCTGATCTCCCTGTGCTATGC
>NC_041233.1:12395393-12397068 GCF_002837175.3 Physeter macrocephalus | reverse complement strand
CCTCTTGCGTCTCCCTCCCACCCTCCCTATCCCACCCCTCTAGGTGGTCACAAACCACCTAGCTGATCTCCCTGTGCTATGCGGCTGCTTCCCACTAGCTATCCACCCTACGTTTGCCTCCTTTATCAAAGATAAGGTGACCATATGTGTGTGGGTTTATCTCTGGGCTTTCTCTCCTGTTCCACTGATCTATATTTCTGTTTTTGTGCCATTACCATACTGTCTTGATTACTGTAGCTTTGTAGTATAGCATAAATGACTCTTTTTGAGATAAATCCCAAATATTTAGAAGCAAGAGGAAAATATAAATTGGTTATTTTGAAAAAGACATTTGAGCTAAGAGGATCATAGAGAATTTAGTCCAGCCTTTTTAATTTTACTGTCTAGGAGATAGAGGGCCAACACATGCATTATTTTTTAAAAATTAATTTATTTTTCAAATTGTTTTTTTAATTGAGGTATAGTTAATGTACAATATATGTTTCAGTTATACAATAGTGATTCACAATTTTTAAAGCTTATATTGCATTCATAGTTATTATAAAATATTGGCTATATTCCCTGTGTTGTATTATATATCCTTGCAACTTATTCTGTACAGAGTATTTTGTACCTCTTAATCCCCTACCCCTATCTTGTCCCCGCTTCCTTCTCCCCACTGGTTACCACTAGTTCGTTCTCTATATCTGTGAATCTGTTTCATTTTTGTTATATTCACTAGTTTGTTATATTTTAAAATTTCACATGTAAGTGCTATCATACAGCACGTATTGTCTTTCTCTGTCTGACTTATTTCACTTAGCTTAATACCCTCCAAGTCCATCCATATTTTTGCAAACGGTAAAATTTCATTCTTTTTTATGGCTGAGTATTCCATTGTATGTATATACCACATCTTTATCCATTCATCTACTGATGGACGTATCTTGGCAGTTGTAAATAATGCTGTTATGAATACTGGGGTGCATGTATCCTTTCAAATTATTGTTTTTGGGTATTTTGGATAAATACCCAGGAGTGGAATTGCTGGGTCGTATGGTAGTTCTACCTTCAATTTTTTGAGGAACCTCCATACTGTTTTCCACAATGGCTGCATCAATTTACATTCCCACAAACAAAGTACAAGGGTTTCCTTTTCTCCACATCTTTGCCAACATTTGCTATTTGGGTTCTTTTTTTTCTTAACATCTTGATTGGAATATAATGGCTTTACAATGGTGTGTTAGTTTCTGCTTTATAACAAAGTGAATCAGCTATATATATATATAAATCTCACCATATCTCCTCCCTCTTGCATCTCTCTCCCACCTGCCCCATCCCACCCCTGTAGGTGGACACAAAGCACCGAGCTGATCTCCCTGTGCTATGCAGCTGCTTCCCACTAGCTATCTGTTTTACATTTGGTAGTGAATATATGTCCGTGCCAATCTCTCACTTTGTCCCAGCTTACCCTTCCCCCTCCCCATGTCCTCAAGTCCATTCTCTACGTCTGCGTCTTTATTCCTGTCTTGCCCCTAGGTTCTTCAGAACCAATTTTTCTTTTTTTTTTTAGATTCCATATGTATGTGTTAGCATACGGTATTTGTTTCTCTTTCTGACTTACTTCACTCTGTATGACAGACTCTAGGTCCATCCACCTCACTACAAATAACCCAATTTCGTTTCTTTTTATGGC
>NC_041233.1:12380291-12394451 GCF_002837175.3 Physeter macrocephalus | reverse complement strand
TACAGTCTGAAGTCCAGGAGCCTGATTCCTCCAGCTCCGTTTTTCTTTCTTAAGATTGCTTTGGGTATTCGGCATCTGGTAAATGGGAGTGTTTCCGTAATTTCTCTTTCAGATTTTTCATCATTGGTGTATAGGAATGCATTAATTTTGTATCCTGCAACTTTACCAAATTCATTGATTAGCACTTGTAGTTTTCTGGTGGCATCTTTAGGATTCTCTATGTATAGTATCATGTCATCTGCAAACAGTGACAGTTTTACGTCTTCTTTTCCAATTTGTATTCCTTTTATTTCTTTTTCTTCTCTGATTGCTGTGGCTAAAACTTCCAAAACTATGTTGAATAAGAGTGGTGAGAGTGGCCAACCTTGTCTTGTTTCTGATCTTAGAGGAAATGGTTTCACTTTTTCACCATTGAGAATGATGTTGGCTGTGGGTTTGTCATTTATGGCCTTTATGATGTTGAGGTAGTTCCCTCTATGCCTACTTTCTGGAGGGTTTTTAATCATAAATGGGTGTTGAATTTTGTCGAAAACTTTTTCTGCATCTTTTGAGATGATCATATGGCTTTTATCTTTCAGTTTGTTAATATGGTGTATTACATTGATTGATTTGCCTATATTGAAGAATCCTTGCATTCCTGGGATAAACCCCACTTGATCATGGTGTATTATTCTTTTAATCTGCTCTTGGATTCTGTTTGCTAGTATTTGGTTGAGGATTTTGTATCTGTCTTCATCAGTGATATTGGCCTGTAGTTTTATTTTTGTGTGACATCTTTGTCTGGTTTTGGTATCAGGGTGTTGGTGGCCTCGTAGAATGAGTTTGGGAGTGTTCCTCCCTCTGCTATATTTTGGAAGAGTTTGAGAAGGATAGGTGTTAGCTCTTCTCTAAATGCTTGATAGAAATTGCCTGTGAAGCCATCTGGTCCTTGGCTTTTGTTTGTTGGAAGATTTTTAATCACAGTCTCAATTTCAGTGTTTGTGATTGGTCTGTTTATATTTTCTATTTTTTTCCTGTTTCAGTCTCGGAGGGTTGTGCTTTTCTAAGAAGGTGTCCATTTCTTCCAGGTTGTCCATTTTTTTGGCATATAGTTGCTTGTAGTAATCTCTCATGGTCCTGTGTATTTCTGCAGTGTCAGTTGTTACTTCTCCTTTTTCATATCTAATTCTATTGATTTGAGTCTTCTCCCTTTTTTTCTTGATGAGTCTGGCTAATGGTTTATCAATTTATCAATATTCCATTGTATATTTTTACCACATCTTTATCCATTCATCTGTTGATGGATAATTAGGTTTCTTTCATGTCTTGGCTATTGTAAATAGTGCTGCTATGAAGCACAGCACAGTTTTAATACTGTGATCCATGACAGAAGATTTATTGAGATTAAATATTGAAGAAATCAACATTAACAATAATTTTATTTATATAATTATAATATATAATTAAACATATAAGATTATTATATATAGTGTATAATTAAATATCGAAAATATATATACTGTTTTACAAAAGAGCTCTACTAGGTGAATTCTAACCCTTGAAAAATACACTTAAAAATACTTAGGCAACTAGAAAAGATTCTTGATGATATTTGACAATCAAGAGCACATATTTATTAACTTGCTGTCCTTGCATAATGCTACCAAAAAATGCATAGGACATCATATAGGTTTTTACAGAGGCTTTGCACCTTTGGAGAACAGGCTGAGAAGAAAAAAAAAGACTTCTCTGCTCAACATCATTAGTCATTGGGGAAATGTAAATAAAAACCACATTAAGGTATCACTTCACACCCATGAGGTTGGCTACAATTTAAAAAGAAGAAAAAAATCAGAAAACAAGCTTTGGGGAAGATGTGGAGAAATTGAAACCCTTATACATTGTGGAGGGAGTATAAAATTGTTCAGCTGCTATGAAAAACAGTTTGGTGACTCCTCAAAGTTAAACATAGAATTACCATGTGATTTAGCAATTCCGCTTCTGGAGAAATGAAAGCATCCACTACCAATTCTACACAAAAGAATTGAAAACAAGACAAATACTTGTACATGTATATTTTTAGCCCCACCAGTCACATTAGCTGAAAGGTGGAAATAGCCCAAATGTTCATCAACAGATGAATGGATGAACAAAATGTGGTATATGCATATAATGGAGTATTATTCAGTCATAAAAAGGAATGAAGTATTGCTAGATGTTACAACATGGATGAACCTCAGAAACATTATACTGAGTAAGAAATGCCAGATGCAAAAGGGCCACATATGCATGATTCCATTTATATGGAATATCCAGAATTGGTAAATCTATAGAGATAGAATGCAAATTGGTGTTTGCCAGGGCTGGAGAGAAGGAGGAATGGGGAGCGTATGCTTAATGGGTATGGGGTTTTGTTTTGGGGAGATGATGTTTTGGAACTAGATAGGGGTGGTAGTTGCACAACATTGTGAATGTACTAAATGCCACTGAACTGTATACTTTAAAATGGTTGATTTTATCTTACATGAATTTAACTTCAATTTAAAAAAATCTTCTGTTGGATTATTGCAAAGGTATAGAAAAGAAGAAAGATGTGATCTGTGACCCATAAGGAGTGCTGCAAATATTGTTCTCATACTTGTAAAAACATACCTGTCTAGGACCCCATTCCCTCATGTCCCTACCTAGGCATAATCTAATATTATACATTTAACGGGCAAGTGTTGTGTTTTTGTTTTAAGTTATCTCTTTTTTTTTTTTTCTTTGTGGTACGTGGGCATCTCACTGTTGTGGCCTCTCCCATTGTGGAGCACAGGCTCTGGAAGCACAGGCTCAGCAGCCATGGCTCACAGGCCTAGCTGCTCTGCGGCATGTGGGACCTTCCCGGAACGGGGCACGAACCCGTGTCCCCTGCATCGGCAGGCGGACTCACAACCACCGCGCCACCAGGGAAGCCGTAAGTTATCTCTTTCAGCAAGCGTTTGCATTTAACTCAAGAATTTGCAAACTTAAATCCAATAGGATTATAATGGAGGAAATTCAGGAAAGGTGGAGGAACATACCTTGGTCATATTTGGGCTCCAGTGGGCCCTCCTTTGAGCTGTATACCTCACTATGTAGGGAGTTGGCTTTGTTCTTTATTTGTATGGTTGGTCCTATTGTCTTTTACAGAGTATGAGAATTTGGATGCTTGGGCAAAATTTCAAGCAATATTATTTTTTTAATTTAATATTTATTTTATACTGGGTTATAGTTGTGTTGTGTTAGTTTCAGCTAAGTGAATCAGTTATACACATATCCATTATTTTCAGATTCTTCTCCCATATAGGTTATTACAGAATATTGAGTAGAGTTCCTGTGCTATGCAGTAGGTTCTTTTTGATTGTCTGTTTTATATATAGCAGTGTGTATATGTTAATCCCAAACTCCTATTTTATCCCTCTTCTCCACGTTTCCCCTTTGGTAACCGTAAGTTTGTTAGAAAAGTCTGTTTATGTTTTGTAAATAAGTTCATTTGTACCATTTTTTTAGATTCTATATATAAGTAATATCATGTGATATTTGTTTCTGTGTCTGACTTAATTCACTTAGTATGATAATCTCTGCGTCCACCCCCTGTTGCTGCAAATGACACTATTTCATTCTTTTTGATGGCTGAGTAATATTCCGTTGTATATATGTATCACATCTTTATCCATTCCTCTGTCAGTGGACATTTAGGTTGCTTCCATGACTTGGCTATTGTGAATAGCGCTGCAAGGAACATTGGAGTGCATGTATCTTTTCGAATTATGTATTTTTCCGGGTATATGCACAGGAATAGGATTGCTGGTTCACGTGGTGGTTTCATTTTTAGTTTCGTGAGGAACCTCCATACTGTTCTCCATAGTGGTTGCACCAATTTACATTCCCACCAACAGTGTTTGAGGATTCTCTTTTCTCCACACCCTCTCCAGCACTTACTGTCCATAGACTTTTTGATGATGGCCATTCTGACCAGAGTGAGGTGATACCTCATTGCAGTTTTGATTTGCATTTCTCTGCTAATTAATGATGTTGAACATCTTCTCATGTGCTTTTTTGGCCATCGGTATGTCTTCTTTGGAGAAATGTCTATTTAGATCTTCTGCGCATTTTTTGATTTTTTGTTTTTATGTAGAGCTGCATGAGCTGTTTGAATATTTTGGAGATTAATCCCTTATCGGTCGCTTCATTTGCAAATATTCTCTCCCATTCTGTGGGTTGTCTTTTCATTTTGTTTATTGGTTTCCTTTGCTGTGCAAAAGCCTTTAAGTTTAATTTGGTCCCATTTTTAAATTTTTGTTTTTATTTTCATTACTCTGGGAGGTGGATGCAAAAAGATACTGCTGCAATTTATGTCAGAGAATGTTCCACCTATGTTTTCCTCTAGGAGTTTTACAGTATCTGGCCTTAAATTTAGGTATTTAATCCATTTTGAGTTTATTTTTGTGTATGGTGTTAGGGAATGTTCTAATTTCATTATTTCACATGTAGCTGTCCAGTTTTCCCAGCACCACTTACTGAAGAGACTGTCTTTTCTCCATCTTATGTTCTTTCTTCCTTTGTTGTAGATTAATTGACCATAGGTGCGTGGGCTTAACTTCTGGGCTTTCTATCCTGTTCCATTGATCTATATTTCTGTTTTTGTGACAGGACCATACTCTTTTGATGACTGTAGCTTTGTAGTATAGTCTGAAGTCAGGGAGCCTGATTCCTCCAACTCTGTTGTTCTTTCTCAGGAGTGCTTTGGCTATTCAGGGTCTTTTGTGTTTCCATACAAATTAAAAAATTTTTTGTTCTAGGTCTGTGAAAAATGCCATTGGTAATTTGATAGGGATTGCATTAAATCTGTAGATTGCCTTGGGTATTATACTCATTTTGACAATATTAATTCTTCCAATCCATGAACATGGTGTATCTTTCCATCTGTTTGTGTCATCTTAGATTTCTTTCATCAGTGTCTTACAGTTTTCAGAGTACAGGTCTTTTGCCTCCTTAGGTAGGTTTATTCCTAGGTATTTTTTTTTTTTTTTTTTGACTGCACCACATGGCATGTGAGATCTTATTAGTTCCCTGACCAGGTATTGAATCCGCAGCCCCTGCAATGGAAGCGTGGAGCCTTAACTACTAGACTGCCAGGGAAGTCCTGCTAGGTATTTTATTCTTTTTGATGTGATGGTAAATGGGATTGTTTCCTTAATTTCTCTTTCTGATCTTTTGTTGTTAGTGTATAGGAATGCAAGAGATTTCTATGTATTAATTTTGTACACTACAACTTTACTGGATTCATTGATGAGCTCTAGTAGTTTTCTGATGACATCTTTAGGATTTTCTTTGTATAGTATCATATCATCTGTAAACAGTGACAATTTTACTTCTTTTTTTCCAATTTGGATTCCTTTTATTTCTTTTTCTTCTCTGATTGCCATGGCTAGGACTTCCAAAACTATGTTGAGTAAAAGTGGTGAGAGTGGACGTCCTTGTCTCATTCCTGATCTTAAAGGAAATGCTTTCAGTTTTTCCCCATTGAGAATGAGGTTAGTTGTGCGTTTGTCATATATGGCCTTTATTATGTTGAGGTAGGTTCCCTCTATGCCCATTTTCTGGAGAGTTTTTAATCATAAATGGGTATTGAATTTTGTGAAAAGCTTTTTATGCATCTTTTGAGATCATATGTTTTTTATTCTTCAGTTTGTTACTATATAGTATCACACTGATTGATTTGCATATATTGAAGAATCCTTGTATTCCTGGGATAAATCCCACTTGATCATGGTGTTTGATCCTTTAAATGTATTGTTGGATTTGGTTTGCTAGTATTTTGTTGAGGATTTTTGCATCTATGTCCATCAGTGATGTTGGCCTGTAACTTCCCTTTTTTTTGTGGTATCTTTGTCTGGTTTTTGGTATCAGGGTGATGGTGGCTTCATAGAATGTCTGAGTGTATTCCTTCCTCCACAATTTTTTGGAAGAGTTTTAGAAGGATAGGTATCAACTCTTCTCTAAATGTTTGGTAGAATTTGTGAAGCCATCTGGTCCTGGACTTTTGTTGGAATATTTTTAATCACAGTTTCAATTTCAGTACTTGTGATTGGCCTGTTCATATTTTCTATTTCTTCCTGGTTCAGTCTTGGAAGGTTGTACCTTTCTAAGAATTTGTCCATTTCTTCTAGGTTGTCCATTTTATTGGCATATAGTTGCTTGTAGTAGTCTCTTGTGATCCTTTGTATTTCTGTGGTATCCATTGTTACTTTTCCTTTTTCATTTCTAATTTTACTGATTTGAGCCCTCTCCCTTTTTTGCTTGAGGAGTCTGGCTAAAGGTTTTTCAATTTTGTTTATCTTTTCAAAGAACCAGCTTTTAGTTTCATTGACCTTTGTTCTTTTATTGTTTTCTTCGTCTCTATACATTTATTTCTGCTCTGATCTTTACGATTTCTTCCCTTCTACTTACTTTGGGTTTTGTTTGTTCTTCTTTCTCTATTTGCTTTAGGTGTCAAGCAATAATTTTAGTGGGGTGAAGAGAAACTGCTTTAGAACTGCAGTGAGTTCAGAAAAAATAAAAATGACTTTTAGTTTTATCTGGTTTACGTTCAAAATGAAAGCACCTTTTTTGAATCCTTTGGATAAAATGTATATTCCTACAACCAGGTTGCTTGTGGAAGTAAATAGAAGACTGCCATGAGAAAATAGTCATTATTTTTTGAGCCACTAAAATCTTAGCATTTCAGCATCTTTGAGATACACCAACATTGGAGAGTTTTGGTAATTTTTCATTTAAAAAGTGATTGATGACTGTAAGAGGAAACCAGGCAGGCTTCATATATCCTACCCTTTGGACGTCATAGATAATAAAGGTAAACCTTATTATCTAACTTATATCTAATTGTGATTCTGATGCTTGACGAAGTGTACCCATATGGAATCTGAGGCCATGAGAACAAAGTTACATAAACAACAGAGAGGGTACAAAGGAAATTAGAATAAACGTGGTCCCTGTTAGTATCTACACTTGTGTAAATGAGAAATTTGAACTTGGTTTTTTTTTCCTTCCTAGCTAAAGAACTGAGAAATGGATGGTTCTGTGGGGAAGTGATTGTGTATTTCGGCAATCTGCCTCCCAGGAGGAATTTGCCAGGTCTAGCAGAATGTCAGAGCACTGTTGTAGCTGAGAACAAATATTAAAGAAATGCGTTACTTAAGGTGGAATAAAATCTGAAAATCACCTTCAATCTCTTTCTAACTTTATTTTTAATTAAGTCTCCTGGATGGAACAACATGGATCTCTGATTAGTTATATGAAATTGCTAATTTCTTGTGGAAGAAGCACATTAGTCTCTTGACTTTAAAGCTTCCAAAATGATACAGCAAAACCTACAGAATTTGAGGTTAAATATCTATGTTTTATCCTGTGGTGAAATCTTTTCTTCTTACCTCTCCTCAGAGTACAGATTAAATTCATCATCATTTTCAGTTTCTGCTTTATCAAATATTTATTGACCATTGAGTCTGTGCAAGGGATGCAGAGCAATATTTTATAAGCCACAATCTTTTAAATAAATGATTTTATAATTTATCTGGGGAGATGGTTGTACTTTGTTGGATAGTGTTCCTCCCATCCGCATCCCCAAATTCAGGTCTTTCCTGAAACCTCTGAATGTGACTTTATTTGGAAATACGTTGTTGCAGGTGTAATTTGTTCAGAAGAGGTCAGATTGGAATAGGGTGGGCCCTTAATCCAATATGACTGGTGTCCTTATAAGAAAAGGAAAAGAGACAAAGATGGTATGTGAAGATGGAGGTAGAAATTGGAGTGATGAGTCTATAAGCAAAGAGCTCCATGGTTTGCTGGCCACAGCTGAAGCTCTGAGAAAGTCATGGAATAGATCCTGCTCTAGAGCCTTCAGAGAGAGCATGGCCCTCCATTCACCTTGATCTCAGACTTCTAGCCTCCAGACCTGTGAGAGAATATATATTCTCTGTTTTGAGCCACCAGGTTTGTGGCACATTGTGATAGCAGCCTTAAGAAACGAATACAATAGACATAAAAAATAAAGCTCCTATTATTCAGCACCGGTTACATTCCAGGTCTCCTGTCTTTGAGCTGTTTTCTGCCCTAAGGTATCTTCACCATCACCCCCGGAGGAGCAACCAGAGAGCAAGAGAGGCCTAACAACTTGCTCAATATCATTCAGCAAGTGGCTCTAACCCTTGTCAATTTTACTCCAGTGACCATTCGCCTAACCATGGGAGGAAGCCCATATGGCAGGCAGGAGGCAAAATGACAGGCAAGAGGGGACAGACCCCGAAGCTGGCACTAGCCCAGGTGTCCATGAAGAGTTATACAGAGAAAATTGCCTGAGGTCCGTCCATAGGATGGGCTGCTACAGGAGCACAGAAGAGCAGAGTGTGGCAGCAGTCAGTTGTATGGGCAAATCTCTAATGCGTTCTGCTAAGTGAAAGAGGCAACACGCAAGAGAGTACATACTATATATTGATAGTTCCCTCTCTCCAAAGTTCTAGAATAGGAAAAACTAGTCCGTGGTGGAAAAAAATAAAAACAGTGGTTTCCAACTCTGGTGCAGATTCTCTGTGGAGAACTTGACGCCGAGGTCCCTGACCTTTGGGGGTTCAGGGGGACAGAGACAGATCCAAGCCCGGCTTCTCACACACTGGGTAGCCGTCTCTGTGTACACAGCTGGGAGTGGAAGAGTCTCTAAATACCACGAGGCCAGGGACCATGCCAGTTTTAGGACCGTCCTTTTCCAGGGACTGCCACCGTTCCTGGCTCATAAATGTGTGTCCCTCAATAAATATTTGTGGCATAAGAGAATCCACTTGCAAACACGGTATTGTTGATATTCATCATCCTTGAGTTCCCACAATTTGTGCCACATAAGTGAGCACTTGATTATATACTATAGGGCCGTGTTCCCTCACGTCTGTCATTTTATCAGCCCAGTCATCTGTACTAACACAGAGAGCGAGTGGGAGAGAGTAAGAGACAGAAAGGCGATGAGATTAAGAGGTTCCGCTGTAATTCCGGAGTTTGTGTAGCAAATTTACATGACGGCCCTGCAGACTCTGTAGTGTTTCCAGAATTGCTGGAAGTTTGTGATAGTTTAAGCGAAGTAAATAAATGTGCCTAGCTCTGGGCTGGGCACTGGGGGAGAATTGAGGAGAGGCGGAATCCGCGCCGTTGGGCTGAAGGACTTCACTCTCCACGGGGAAGGGAAGGTCCACCTGACTGTAGGCGGCTTACTGCCTGCGGGGAAGCGCGGCCCTGCTCTCACCTGCCGGCTGCAGGGCAGGCACCAGCACGCGGCCAGGCCACTCTTTCCCGCTAAGCCCCAGACTGGCTCAGGATGTCTTCTCACTTGCACCCCCAGAGAGCCACACTAAACCACCGGGATCAGTAGGCGAAGGCAGTCGGTCACGAGGAGATGGATGTGGGTTTCAGAGGTCATGGACGGCTTCGTGGAGGAGGCGCGTTGATCTCAACATAAAGCACGGCTCACACGGTGGGGTCTGCACCTGCGATCGACCTACCCTGCCTCAGGCTGGCAGCTTGGAGCTTCCACAGGGACTCCAGCCTTGACTCCTGTGAGGAGGGGCTGTGCTGTCGATTTGGCTCCATTGCTGCCCATCCTCTCTGGAGCCGAAATCTCCTCCGAACCAAGGCCACCCCTTGGTGAGGTGTCACAGATCCTGCAGGGGAATAGGAGGTGGGTGACCAGGAACCCTGTAGGATGGGTCTGGCTTACAGTGGTGGGTTACCACACAGCTCAGGTGTTGTTTTTGTCTTTTTGTTTGTTTGTTTTGAACAGCCTGCTTGCTCTTCTTGAGTGATGACTTTCTCAAGTGAAGCATCTCTGAAAGGATAACCCTGTATGAGGCTGCCGCTCCTACCGCCACAGAATCCCAGGGCAACTGTGCTGTGAATCAGCGCCGTAAGATGTGTGGCTCACACCATATCTACACCTGAAGGCCTGAGCCTCCTAGTACACCGCTTGCAGGTTTCCAGACGTCGAGTCTGGACAGACGGTGCCTCTGCTTAAACAGAGCGGTTGTGTTGGCTTGTTTAGAGGCGCCTCTGCTAGGAAAGATGGAGAAGAAATTCTCTTCCAAGGTTGGGCCTTAACAGGCGCTTGTAGCTACAGAGCCTTGTCTAATAAAGAAGGATGAAGGCTTTTCCTTTCAACTTTTTTAAAAAAGAGCAGCAATCTTTCTGCTTCAGCCGGCACCAAACCCTAGTCAGTTGTTCTTTTTTATGCTTTGCCTGCTTCCCAGAAGTATAGAATATGGCTTGAAAAAAAAAAAAAAAAAAAAAAAAAACCAAATGTCAAGATTGTTGACTCTTGTGGGGAGGTTTGTCTCAGGAGTTATTTTCTTTCCCGCTCTTTGGTGTCCTTGGGGGGATTTTCAGATGCCCAGCTCCATAGCATCAGCTCTCCTGGCGATGACCTGACCTCCCCACCTGTTCTCATTCTGCTTTCTGACATCCGAACAGGAAATTTGCATTTTAAAATTGGTTGCTTGCTGATCTAAAGGAGATGTTTCTTATCTGAGGTCTGAGGTTAGGTGAGGACCGGAGAGAGGGAGATTTTATTGGGAGAGTCTCCATTAGACCAGTACTCACATCCCAGGGCCACAACTTATTCTGCTAATGGTTAAGACGACCTTGACTTTGATTTCTGAAACTGCTACATTCACACTTTTTCAGTAGGGTCAGTATTTGTATTGAAAAAGACTCATTCTTGGCAGTAAAACTTCCCCCAACTTTTGTTTTTTTACTGACTTGATGGCTTTTTCTAGAACGCATGATAGATGAAGCCAGGACACAGTCTGGCCATAAAAGACATATGGATTCAATCAGATTTGCCAGAACACAGCTGCAGGGTAAAATCTAAAAAGTGACTCGAGACATCAAGATGCTGCCTAGGCAATTTCTTGGCCAGGAATCTTTTGGCTGCTTCTTGTTTTAAATTCTTTCATTTTGCATTTTGGGAAATGACTCTCAAATGAAAGCCAAAATCCTAAGTGCAGAAAGATAAATCACATGTCTTTTGCTATGAATTCTGATTATTTCCCTTGAAGGAGTAGCCAAGAGCTTTTTTCTCACATAAAAATACTTTTGCCTGTTAATGAGAAACAGAGTTAATTGGGTTCTACAGAGGCCAATTTTAGCTGAGTTAAAAGACAAATACTTTAGAGTCAGAAAAGGCCTTAGAGACACCTAATTTAATCCCTTCTTATGGGATCAGAGAGGGTGAAAGCCTGGCCCGAGAGCACACAGCAGGCTGGGTGCAGCACAGGGAGGATTGCGTTTCATCCCGTGCTCACTCAGGCGAGTCAATTCTCTGACCTTTCTGACTGTTACTAACGAGGCTCCCTGCCATTATTTACATAAGAATATCTCAAGGATGAGATTTCATTCCTTGGAACTAAGAGATGAAAATAGAGAAATCATGTCACACGTATAGCATCAGCACCCAAAAGACCTCTTTGTTTAAATAAAATGCAAAAGCCAGTGTGCTATTTGAATGAATTCACCTGGTGGCCTAGGCAGCCTTGTTTTTGAAGAGAGTTTTCTGTGATCTTTGCTTGCATGGTGTGGAATTCTAACCCAACAGACACAGAATACAGAACCCAGAGAAAGGCCCTTTCAGAGTGAAACATGGACGATGTTGAGATCATATCAAGGAAACTGAAAAGTAAATATTAGCAGGGCTTGCTGCAACAGGATAGCACGGGTGGGGATGGAACAGAGCGTTCCTCAGCTTGGCATGGCCCAGGGTACGGGAGGGACCAACCCCTAGAGCCTGCTGGAAAGCTCAGCCATGCCAGGCACTGAACTGAGCCACGGTGCCTTCCTGCCCCTGTCATTTGGGAATTGTATGTGGTCAGGATACAAATGATGGCCAGCCTTCTGGCCATGAATGATTAGCATAATAATTCAGCCAATGCATTAATTTTAGATTGCTGCAAGCGATCAGACTCATGTTTTCATTTGCAGTTTTGTAAAAGAGACCAGCTTGCTCCAAACACTTTTCTGTAATAATTCATATTGCAATATTGAATAAGGATGTTCTGATTATTTTATTTTGAGGCTTATACTGAAAGAAGTCTAACATTATTGCTCTTCTCATCTGTTATTCAATGAGTGTTTTCCAGCTGGATGGAAAGACAGATCTATCTGTTCAGACAGATCTGTTTTCTGTCTGAGTCATTGTTGCTAACAGTTGTTAGGGAAGCAGAAACCTTCTCAGTCAATTGATGTGTTCCAGCTGTGCAACTTTGGAAATCGTATTTCTACTGCAAAAAGGATTGGTGACTTTTTCTAATGTTCCTTCCATTAAAAAAGATAGTTTGTCATGGGATGCCACTTTTCAATTTTTCAGAAAGATTTAAAATTGACGATGAATTACTTTCTTGCAACCAGGACAGAGTTGTATTGAAAGTAGCTTCAGATCCTCAAATAATTGCCTGGCTTCATGCAGAAGCTTTCATGGTGGTTCCAAATACCCAACCTCCAAACCCAACACTGATATTTTATGCACTGAAAGCAGCAGCTGCTGCTTCCTCTTCCTCCTCCTCTTCCTCCTCCTCCTCCTCTTCCTCCTCTTCTTCCTCCTCCTCCTCTTCCTCCTCCTCTTCTTCCTTTTCCTCCTTTTAAAAACAGCTTTATTGAGATATAATTCACATAGCATACAGTTTACTCATTTGAAGTGCAAAATTCAATGATTTTTTTAGTATATTTACAAGAGTTGTGCAACCATAACCACCATTAATTTTAGAATATTTTCATTACTCCGAAAGGAAGCCGTGCTCCCCTTAGCTACCCACCCCATGTCGTACCCAACGGTCCCCAGCCTTAGGTAACCAGGAGTCTACCCTCTGTCTCTGTAGACTTGCCTATTATGGGCATTTCCTATAAATGGAATCATACAATATGTGGTCCCTTAACATAATGTTTTCAACATTCACTCATGTCTTAGCTCCTCTCAGCACTCCATTTGTTTTAATGGCTAATAATATTAATAATAATAATTATAATATTTAATGGAAAAATATTCCATTGTATGGTTATACCTCAATTTGTTTATCCATTCATCTATGGATGGACATTTGAGTTTTTTCCATTTTTGGCTTTTATGACAAGTGCTGCTGTGAACATTCATGGACAAGTCTGTGTGGATATGTTTTCATTTTTCTTGGGTATCTACCTAGGACTGGAATTGCTCCATCATATGTTAGCTGTGTTTAACCTTTTGAGAAACTGCAAGACTGTTTTCCAAAGTGACTGCACCACTTTATGTTCCCACCAGCAGTGTGTGTGTTCTGACTTTTCCACATTCTCTCTAAAACTTATGTCTTTTTTTTTTATAGCCATCCTACTGGGTGTGTGGTGGTGAAACCTCCTTAAAACTATTTTGAAAGCATTTTAGTAATGCCGTTCAGCCCAGATGGATTCTGTGTAGTGAGAGAGGAAAACAGATAGCACCAGCCCCACACGTTTCCAAACATGAGCTGTAGGAGGACAGTGACTTTGTTCACCACTGTGTCCCCAGAGTCTAAAAAAAGGCGTAACACATAGTAGGCATGGAAACATTTGTAGAATGAATGCCTAAATGAGTTCATGAAGAGTCTACTGTGTGCTAGCATTGGTGTGGGTGCAGAGGTACACAAGACATCGCCCTGCTCCCAAAGAGCTTAACGTTTTGAAGGAAATAGAATGGAATTATTCCTGAAAGGAAGTTACTGATGGAGAAGGGTACATGTTAAAGGGAAGTGTACTCATTTCTAAGCCACTGAAATGTAGATGATGAAAACCTGAGCTCTCTGGTCTTAGCCTGATTTGTAAAGTCTGGCTTCCAGGAAATGGTAGGGAAAAAAAAAGTATTAGTCACTCAAACTGCAATGAGGGAGGTGGTCTTCCACATAATACCTGAAACCTCCCCAGGCAGTACAGCATTGTCCCCGCCACCCTCTGTCTCTTAATGTGACTGTGGGATCAGAATATAATATGATTCTTCTCATTTTTTTTTGAATTTTATTTATTTTTTTATACAGCATGTTCTTATTAGTCATCCATTTTATACACATCAGTGTATACATATCAATCCCAATTGCCCAATTCATCACACCACCATCCCCGCCC
>NC_041233.1:12378786-12379105 GCF_002837175.3 Physeter macrocephalus | reverse complement strand
CCCCTCAAGACTGCTTTGGCTATTCGGGGTCTATTGTGTCTCCATACAAATCTTAAGATTTTCTGTTCTAGTGTGGCTAGGACTTCCAAAACTATGTCGAATAATAGTGGTGAGAGTGGACATCCTTGTGTCGTTCCTGATCTTAGAGGAAATGCTTTCAGTTTTTCACCATGGAGAATGATGTTTGCTGTGGGTTTGTCATAAATGGCCTTTATGATGTTGAGGTAGGTTCCCCTATGCCTACTTTCTGGAGAGTTTTTATCATAAATCGGTGTTGAATTTTGTCAGAAGCTTTTTCTGCATCTATTGAGATGATCAT
>NC_041233.1:12326959-12378153 GCF_002837175.3 Physeter macrocephalus | reverse complement strand
CGTTGTGGTCAGAAAAGATGCTTGATATGATTTCAATTTTCTTAAATTTACTGAGGCTTGATTTGTGGCCCAAGATGTGATCTATTCTGGAGGATGTTCTGTGCGCACTTGAGAAGAAAGTGTAATCTGCTGTTTTTGGATGGAATGTTCTATAAATATCAATTAAATCTATCTGGTCTGTTGTGTCTTTTAAAGCTTCTGTTTCCTTATTTATTTTCATTTTGGATGATCTGTCCATTGGTGTAAGTGAGTGTTAAAGTCCCCCACTATTACTCTGTTACTGTCGATTTCCTCTTTATAGCTGTTAGCAGTTGCCTTACGTATTGAGGTGCTCCTATGTTGGGTGCATATATATTTATAATTGTTATATCTTCTTCTTGGATTGAACCCTTGATCATTATGTAGTGTCCTTCCTTGTCTTTTGTAACATTCTTTATTTTAAAGTCTATTTTATCTGATATGAGTATTGCTACTCCAGCTTTCTTCTGATTTCCATTTGCATGGAATATCTTTTTCCATCCCCTCACTTTCAGTCTGTATGTGTCCCTAGGTCTGAAGTGGGTCTCTTGTAGACAGCATATATATGGGTCTTGTTTTTGTATCCATTCAGCCAGTCTGTGTCTTTTGGTGGGAGCATTTAATCCATTTACATTTAAGGTAATTATCGATATGTATGGTCCTATTACCATTTACTGAATTGTTTCGGGTTGTTCTTGTAGGTCTTTTCCTTCTCTTGTGTTTCTTGCCTAGAGAAGTTCCTTTAGCATTTGTTGTAAAGCTGGTTTGGTAGGTAGTTATTGATATGTACGTTCCTATTACCATTTTCTTAATTGTTTTATGTTTGTTTTAGTAGGTCCTTTTCTTCTCTTGTTTCCCACTTAGAGAAGTTCCTTTAGCATTTGTTGTAGAGCTGGTTTGGTGATGCTGAATTCTCTTAGCTTTTGCTTGTCTGTAAAGCTTTTGATTCCTCCATCGAATCTGAATGAGATCCTTGCCAGGTATAGTAATCTTGGTTGTAGGTTCTTCCCTTTCATCACTTTAAGTATATCATGCCACTCCCTTCTGGCTTCTGCTGAGAAATCATCTATTAACCTTATGGGAGTTCCCTTGTACGTTATTTGTCATTTTTCCCTTGCTGCTTTCAGTAATTTTTCTTTGTCTTTAATATTTGCCAATTTGATTACTATGTGTCTTGGCGTGTTTCTCCTTGGATTATCCTGTATGGGACTCGCTGTGCTTCCTGGACTTGGGTGGCTCTTTCCTTTCCCATGTTAGGGAAGTTTTCGACTATAATCTCTTCAAATATTTTCTCTGGTCCTATCTCTCTCTCTTCTCCTTCTAGGACCCCTATAATGCTAATGTTGTTGCATTTAATGTTGTCCCGGAGGTCTCTTAGGCTGTCTTCATTTCTTTTCATTCTTTTTTCTTTATTGTGTTCCGCAGCAGTGAATTCCACCATTCTGTCTTCCAGGTCACTTATCCGTTCTTCTGCCTCAGTTATTCTGCTATTGATTCCTTCTAGTGTAGTTATCTTGTTCCTTCATCTGGTACATAGCACTCTGCCTTTTCATCTTGTCTGTCTTCCTGTGAATCTGGTTTTTGTTCCCCAGGCTGCAGGATTGTAGTTGTTCTTGCTTCTGCTGTCTGCCCTCTGGTGGATGAGGCTATTTAAGAGGCTGTGTAAGTTTCCTCGATTCTTCTCCTGAAGTTCAGATTTTTAGTGATGTGTCCATTTTGGCCATTTGCCTTCTACCTTTCTCCCACATCCCTCTTTTATCTATCTATATCTATCTATCTATCTATCTTCACCATCTCTCCAACAACAATCTCATCTCACCAGCTCTGAGGTATATTTTATATGTTTCTGCAGATTTAATGCATAATAACTAATCTAAGTGAATGTACCATCATTTCCTTAATTCTCTTGGTATTCATGTTTATTTCCATTTTTGTTATAAATAATGCTTCAAAGGAACCTATTCATGACTTTTCTTTTCCAAATTTGGATTTTTCAAAAAAGATAACAGTCCAAATGAGTTCCTGGTCTTTAGGCTTTCCCGTCATGGTGATTCAGGAACCCAGGCCCTTCCATCTGTGCTTTCCCATCCCCTATGGCCTCTGGGTCTGCTTCTAGTGGACAGAAGGGGCAAGAGCATGGAAGGCACCTGCTTCCTAACCACATGGCTGAGAGGTGGCACCCAGCCTTTCTGTCTCCATTCCACTGATGACACCTTGCTACATGGTGCCACCTGGTTGCAGGAGGTTCTGGCAGTGTAGTCCCTGGCTGGGCAGACACTTTCCATTAACCACTGCATACTCTCAAAGGAGGACTATGAATTTTGGGTGGACAGTTAGTCTTCTCTGCCATTATAGACTTTTAGTGATCTGATCACTGTTCATTTTGATGACTTGGTACATTTTTCCCAATAATCCCGACCCCTATTCCCATCGAAATATTTTCTTTTTTTTTTTTTTTTTCGTACGCGGGCCTCTCACTGCCGTGGCCCCTCCCGCTGCGGAAGCACAGGCTCCGGACGCGCAGGCTCAGCGGCCATGGCTCACGGGCCCAGCCGCTCCGCGGCATGCGGGATCCCCCCAGACCGGGGCACGAACCCGTATCCCCTGCATCCACAGGCGGACTCCCAACCACTGCGCCACCAGGGAAGCCCGAAATATTTTCATTTATTTATTTCTGATTATCAAAGAAGACATACATTTGGTCTTAGTCAATTTCAGTAATCTATTCATGAAACTTGTTTATTATATGTAGAACCAATGTGTCTACTACTACAATTTTTTCTTCTATTTGTTACTTTTTGCTTTAATGTTTATACAAGCATTTTCCTTTTTCCTGAGCTACTTATTTTGTATATATCTGCTGTTGCTTTCAAAAATGATTAGAATTAACATGTCACTCTTTTTAGATGACTTTTTTGGGGGCTTCTTTTTCAAAGTCTCTGAGACTTAAGCTTTGGTTTAAAATACTTGCCCCCAGCTCTTCCACCCATCTCCACCCCCCAAAACATCTGAAATAACAATAAAGGAAAACAAGTGTTTTAAATGTTAATATTACTGTTACAATGCAGGTAAAGAAACAGCAAGATTTTTGCTCAGCTAAAATGACTCTCGGTTTTAGTTGATCCAATCCTTATTTTTTTCTTCGGGAAATTAATGAGGTATAATAAAGCCTAATGAAGAAGAAATTTTGATGTCAGCTATAGATACTTAATTGGAATATCTCCTAAACTTCACAACATTAGGGAGGGAAATTGAGGAGGCATAGTAAGGAAATTTTGCAAGATTCATTCATTCATTCAATGAATATTGAATTCCCTTCATGTGCCCAACACTGTTCTAGTTGGAGTCTAGCTAGATGTGTCTAGGGGTCTAGATGCCTCTAGATGCATCTGAGAATGAAACAAAGTTTCCTGCCTTTGAGAGGCTTACACATTTTAGCAGGGTGTGGTAATAGAATAAGTAACAAGTAAACTACATAGTAAATTGAAAAGAGATGTGTCCTACTCTGCTTCATGAAGAGGATGTTATTAATAATTTGCAGTTATATTTTAAATGTGTCATCTCAGAATAAAAATTAGCGTGGGGCTGAAAGTTTAAATGAGGTAGCCAGGTTAGGCCTCATTAAGAAGGACCTGAAGGAGGGAGCCAGCCAGGCATCCATCTAAGGGAGGAGGTTTCCAAGCAAAAGGAAGCAGTGCAAAGGCCCTGAGGCTGAGGTGTACCTATAATTTGAAGAACAGCAAGAAGTTCAGTGTGGTTGGATTGGATTTGGGGTCGGTGGGGAGATCCAGGGATGAAGTCAGAAAAGAAATGAGGGATGTTAGACAAACAGTGTAAAAAGTCCTGTGTGTAAAAAGTCTTGTGGACCATTGCCCATTTTAAGGACTTTGGCTTTGTTCTGAGAGGAATGTAGACCCATCAAGTGTTTCAAACAGAGGTGCGACATGATCTGAATTACATTTTTGCAGACTTATCCAGGGTGTTGTGTGGAGAATGGACAGTAAGGAGACAAGGGCAGAAGCACAGAGGTCAGCTGGGGGCTACTGCAATATTCCACGCATGAGATGGTGGTGTGTTGGACCAGGGAGATGGCAGTGAAGGTGGTGAGAAATGGTTGCGTTCTGGGTATATTTTGAAGATAGAACCTACAGGATTTTCTGATGGACTGGATATGAGGCCTACAGGAAAGAGAGGAGTCAAAGATTCTTGTAGTATTGCCAAAATATTTACTTACTCTACCTACTGGGTCCATCCCTCTGGGAGAATTATCCTGGCACCCCACTGATATCAGGCTTGGACATGTGACTTTCTCTGGCCACTGAATTGGGAATGGAAAGTGATGTGCCCTCTCTACCAGAATCTTTTTTTTTTTTTAAATGTGTGGTGAGAACATTTTTTAAAAAATTTAACATCTTTACTGGAGTATAATTGCTTTACAATTGTGTGTTAGTTTCTGCTTTATAACAAAGTGAATCAGTTATACATATACCTATGTCCCCATATCTCTTTCATCTCGCGTCTCCCTCCCTCCCACCCTCCCTATCCCACCCCTCTAGGTGGTCACAAAGCACCAAGTCTAGCAGAATCTTTAAATGCCACCATGTTGGACCTCTTCTATCCTTTGCCAGGAGACAGTCACAGTCCTAGATGGGGTGCTCTTTTAGCCTGGACCCTGGGGCAGAGAAGGCATGAAACACACCCTCTGCTGATATGTAGCATGAGCAAGTAGTAAACATTGCTTTGTGAGATGCTGAGATATTTTGTTGTTGTCGTTACAGTAACATAACTCAGTGAAAGCTCATGGATACAGATGCCTGCAAAGATTTTGTCCTGAGCAATGGAAAAGATAGAATTTTCCTTCACTGAGATGGAAAGATTATGGGAGGAGAAGGTTTTAAAGGGAAGGTGAGGAGTTTAGTTTTGAATGCATCAAGTTTGAGGTGTCTGTCATAACATTCAGGTATGGCTATTGAGTAAAAGACCCTAAAGTTCAGGGGAGAGGACCAGGATAGAGGTAAAAATTGCAGGGTCATGGGTCATCAGCATAGCGTTGGTAGGGTTTTAAAAAAAATTATATTATAGTTTATTTACAATGTTGTATTAATTTCTGCTGCACAGCAAAGTGACTCAGTTATATATACATATATATACACACATATATATATTCTTTTTCATATTCTTTTCCATTATGTTGTATCACAGGATACTGAATATAGTTCCCTGTGCTATACAGTAGGACCTTGTTGTTTATCCATCCTGTATGTAATAGTTTGCATCTTCTAATCACAAACTCCCAAACCTTCCCTCTCCCACACCCCCTCCCACTTGGCAACTGCAAGTCTATTCTCTTTGTCTGTGAGTCAATTTCTATTTCATAGATTAGTTCATTTGTGTCATAGTTTAGATTCTACATATAAGTGATATCATATGTTATTTGTCTTTCTCTCTCTGACTTCACTTAGCGTGATAACCTCTAGGTCCATCCATGTTGCTGCAAATGGCTTGTTTCATTCTTTTTAATGGCTGAGTAATATTCCATTGTAGATATGTACCACATCTTCTTTATCCATTCATCTACTGATGGACATTTAGGTTGCTTCCATGTCTTGGCTATTGTGAATAGTGCTGCTGTGAACATAGGGGTGCATGTATCTTTTCGAATAGTAGTTTTGTCTGGGCATATGCCCAGGACTGGGATTGCTGGATTATATGGCAAGAGTTGGTAGTTTATAAAGTTGTAAGGTTGGTTGAGATCATGAAGGGAGTGATTATATAGAGAAGGGGAGGTCACAAGAGGTCATGACTGACCTCATCGTGAGTCTTCTCTCAGTGGGGGAGCCTCATGACAGTGAGCTTGGGAAGAAATGTGAACAAAGAAATGGGTTACAGCAAAGATAGTTAATTCTTTTGGTTTTTTCTCTAAGGTGGAGCCAAGAAATGGGCAATCACTGGAGTTAGAAGATGGATCAAGTGAGGGCTTTTCTAATAGGATAAAAACATCAGGCAGATGCTCTTCTTGAATATTTGAGCACAACTGTTTTATTTCCCATGGTTCAAGATGCTGTACCTAGGACTAAGCACATTCACATATTCATTTACTCCTTACAGCTACATTGGGAAGTAACTGTGATTAATTTTCAGGGTGCCTGAAAGGTGAAGTGACTTAATGTCTCACAATTAGTATGTGATGGAGCTGAGATTCAGTCCTTCATCTTGTTTTTTGACGCAAAGCCTGTGCTCTTTTCTCCATGGTAACTGCCTTCCAAAAAGTTTATATGTTTTCTGAGGAGCAAATTTCATGAATGTTTCCTATATTGCTTCTCACCTAGTGGAGTATGGTATAAGATAAAATTGCTAGTAGCTGGTGAATTTGTGTTTTCCACACCATTGTCCAATGTTTACCATTGAGCTATGTTCTGCTACCGTTGACTCTAAATTACAAGTTGTTACCCAACCTGAAATACGACTTTAAACTCACCCTTGGTGCCATTTTAAAAGCTCCAAACCCACCAAATACTAGGTGAAAAAGCCAGTCTCTTGTTTGATCAGGGCCAGGCAACCAGTTACCAAACTAACAGGTTGCTTTGAAGTTTGGTAGAAATTTCATAAATTCATAATGATGATTAAATACATGTGATGTAAAGCTTCAAAGGTGTCCTAGTACAGAAGCCACTTCTGCTTCTGTTGGTTTATTTAATTCCCACCCACAATAAGCAGGTGGATCAAGTAGCCATGGCTTGGGTTCTCATAATGCTAGCTTCTGTGATAGAAATCTTAAAAAAAAAAAAGTCTCTCAATGAATTGTATAGCTAGAGGCCTGAAAACTCATCATGCATTGTCTTATTTTAAAAGATACAACAGGGCTTCCCTGGTGGCGCAGTGGTTGAGAGTCCACCTGCCGATGCAGGGGACACGGGTTCGTGCCCCGGTCCGGGAAGATCCCACATGCCGCGGAGTGGCTGGGCCCGTGAGCCATGGCCGCTGAGCCTGCGCATCTGGAGCCTGTGCTCCGCAATGGGAGAGGCCACAACAGTGAGAGGCCCGCATACCGCAAAAAAAAAAAAAAAAAAAAAAAAAAGATACAGCAAAACCCACTTTTTGTTGAAATATAAAGAAATATATAAGGGTATAAATTCGCACATTTTTGAAGGCTACAGTAACTCCTGCTACTTTAACATAAACAGTGATTTATATATAAGGATATAAATTTGTACATTTTTGAAGGTTACAGTAACTTCTGCTACTTTAACATAAACAGTGGCAGTTAGTGCATGGAAAAGATGTCCAGGATTTGTTAAAGTGGCGTGGCTCATTGCAGAGCCTGAATTTACAATGGGAACATTGTATAAAGGCTGGCAAGTTATCAGAAAATGTGGGCCTTTACTTAAGATTCTTCACATCCTAAAATTATGTGATATACTTAGCCTGCATGGGGGGAACAAAATGAACCTTCCATTTGTAGTTGACTGTGATGGCTAACTGGACCTGTGCATCAGCCCTCTGGGAAAGATTCTGGCCACAGAGATGGCCATGTGACCCAAGCAAGGACAATTAGAGGGCTTCCTTGGGATTACATTGATTTCTGATGGCTGGAAAAAACATTCTTTCTTTCTGGTAGGGTTGCCAAACTCTCAGTGGCCATGTCTCTGCCACCCACCCAGGGAAGTCCTGTCTGTGGTAGGAGGTAAGGAGATTGATCAACATGTGAAAACAAGTTAAGATGAGATGAGATAAGAGAGAGCTGTTGAGTTCAGTCCCCAGTTCTCGTTCCAGAGGCCAGGCTTCTGAAACTCATCCTCTGTAAGCACTAATTTTTCAAAAATTGATCTGCTGTTCACTAATTTTCATACTTCAGCTATGATCCAGTGAAAATATCAACTGCTCAAATTACTACGATAAAGAAACCTGGTTTAGTTTGGAGACTTAACTCCTACTGCTATAACAAAATACCACGGACTGGGTGGCTTAAGCAACAGACTTTTTTTCTCACAGCTCTGGAGGCTGGGGAGTCCAAGATCAAGATGCCAGCAGGGTTGGTGTCTGGTGAAGTATCTCTCCTTGGGTTGCAGATGGGCACCCTCTCGCTGTGTTCTCACATGGCGGAGAGACACAAAGATCTGATCTCTCTTCCTCTTCTTATAAGGACACAAATTCCATGATAGAGGTGCCACCCTCATGATCTCATCTAAACCTAATCACCTCGCCTAGGCCTCACCTCCAAATACTGTCACATTCCGGGTTAGGGCGTCAACATTTGGACTTCGGGGAGACACAAACATTTTTCCTTAACACTTGGGAAGAGATTCTGTAGTAAAGTAGAGGAAGGCAGGAAGAGGGAGGAAGAAAGGAAGGAATAAACAAGGAAAAGAAGGAAGTAAAGAGATAAAAATTTCTATTGCCCTCAGAAATTTTCCCTCCCAATTCCATGGGTCAGTAAATTCTCTCTCATTCTCTTTTGTTTCACCTATTTTAAATTGGGTTTCTGTCCCTTGCAAGTGGTTAATTCACCATTCCTTTGAAGGTGTTACAAAGATTATTCCACTGCATGGAACTGTATAATTAAAGAATTAGGACATTTCTGATGGGAATTTCTCCAACTCACGTGTTTAAATGGTGTCCTCATCCAGAGATTCCCTCTCATCAAATGTCATAAATGCCAACCGTGACTCTGCCCTTCCTTGGGTAAACATGAGGAAGGCATCATATTGTAAACTCCCAGAAAAGAGCTGATGAAAATTCAAAGTGAAATAAAAGGAAATATTAGAACTATTAAATCAGTAAATGAAAACATGGGCCAATATAGGTTCTAGGAGATGCTGATTAAAGATGAAAGTGATGTAAATGTAGAAAGATGTAAACTTTTAGGGAAAAATCTTCATTTTCTAACAAGTAAAGTTAATTTTACATTCCATTTCAGTACAACCAGACTGTTTCTCCTATATTTCTCTCATTAATTTTTTTTCATGTTAATGTCCTACTCTGTTTCACGAAGAGGATGTTATTAATAATTTGTTGTTGCATTATACATGTATCATCTCAAAGTTTGGGGTTTGATTAATGTTCTCTCCCAGGGTTAAGATCCTGCCATCTGGTTTCCTGCTTAGGCAAAAGGAAAGTGAACTAAGAAAGTGATGAATGAAGCAATATAACTTTAAAAATGACTGCATCTTTCTGGTTTTAATTTGAGTCAAATAAGAGAAAGAAAATTGGAAGTTATTAGAATATTTAGAAAAAAATAAGCAGTAGATAAAATTCCAAACAAAATTAAAATGTGTAATCTAAGTTGATGGATGCAATTACAGAAAAAATTTAAAGATTATTCCTAGTTCGGAGAACACTTAGTAGAGTAGGTGCTGATTTTTCAAAGCTTTACATTTTCCTGATCCTGTAAAAAAAAAAAAAAAAGACAGAATGTCCTACTTGTTTATCATTTCTCTCCTTATTGAGATGAAGTTAGCTGTCCTTTGGTTGCAAATAAGTTCCAACGTGCCCTACCCCCTTAAAGAAGGATGAATCAAACAACCAATGGTATTGCATAGATGGAGAAAGTACAGCCCAGAGACCAAAATGCTGCTTGACAGGGGGTTCTTTTCTTTCTGAAATATTACTGAGTCTCAGATTATATAATAGATTGCAGAGCCTAGCATTCTAAGGTAGGATGATATGGTGGGAAAGGGTTTTGTATTTCACCAGACCAGGATGTGAATTCTAGCGTTTCCCCCTTGCTAGTTATGTGAGCTTTGCAAATTCCTTAATCTCTCTGAACCTCTGTTATCTTTTTATAAAAACAAGGATGACATTTCCCCCACCCCCACCCCAAGCTATGCAGATGTAAACAGCTGTGAGCTGCTGCATGATGCTAAACGTGAAGATGACTTCTTTATTTTGTAAGTCAGATCTAGCTCTGAGCTCTACTTCCCAAGGTCTCTGAAAGTCCAAATGTTAAGACAATGAGAGTAGAGGCCATGGGTTATAAGTCTCTTATCGTTACTGGAGTTTATGCGGGTACCTGGCTCTAATCTTAGTAGAGACCTCTGCTCTGTTCTGGGTAGTCAGAGGGGCCCTCAGTAATGCTCTCCTGGGATCCTTGCAGCTCGCATTCCAGAGGGTTTGCCCCTCTGTAGGACTTGCAACCTTCCCATTCGTGTCCCCCAAAGTCTCGGGGGAACCGCATTCAAGGATTAGGCTCCTTTTCCTATAGCCCTTCAATATCATAGCCTCCTTCCTATCTGCTCAGGCTAATCAAAGTTCTTTTTAAAAAAGAAAGATCTGGTCATTCTTCACAGGGGGTGAGAGAATCACAGATCCCCAGGTCTCCAGCACCTCCCTCTAATTTGTGATTGCAGCAGAGAGAACAAGGTAGTTACTTTTTGAAGTAGGTCATTCAGTTACATTAACTTAAAGGAAAATTGCTCTTCTGTGTAAGCTACAAATTTTTCCATGCTTTTTCATCTACAATTCAGTGAGCATTGGTGTCGCTTAAATCATACTTTAGGAAGGCGTTTTGCAGTGAGACAGAGGAAAGGAGGAAGAAAGGGAGAGAGGGAAGGATAAAGAGAGAAAAAGAAGAACCAAAAGGAAAGAAAAACAGGATATAAGAAAAAAGTGAAATTTCTATTCCCCTTAGAAATGTTCCATAACCTTAGGAAAATTAGATTTTAAAAGTAAACGAAACTTCATACATTGCTGGTGGGAATGTAAAATGGTATAGCAGTAGTGGAAAACAGTTAGAAAAAGTTAAGCATAGTTACCATATAATGCAGTATTTCCACTCCTAGGTATAATCCCAAAAGAGATGGAAACATATATCCACATGTACACAAATATTCTTGGCAACATTATTTCTAACAGGTGAAAAGTAGAAACAACCAAATGTCTATCAGCTGATGAATGGATAAACAAAAAAGTGGTATGTCCATACAATGGAATATTATTCATCCATAAAAAGGAGTGAAGTACAGATACATGCTACAACAGAGATGAACCTTGAAATCGTTATGCTACATGAAAAAGCTGTATGAAAAAGCCAAATATTATGATTCTATTTATATGAAATGTCCAGAATAGGCAAATCCATAGAGACAGAAAGTAAATTATTGGTTGTCTAGGGCTGAGGCGATAGAAGGAAAGAGGAGTGACTGCTAATGAGTATGAGGTTTCTTTTTAAATGTACTGTAATTAAAATGTGTAAAATGTACTAGAATTAAATAATGGTGATGGTTGCATAACCTCGTGAATATACTAAAAACCAATGAATCAAACACTTGAAAATGGTGAATTTTATGGTATGTGAATTATAGCTCAATTAAAAAAAAACTATATAGAACAGAGTAGCATCATTTTTTGAGGTCCCATTAAATTTACAGAAGCCACATTTAGCAGGGACCTCGGCTAATAACAATTATTCATTACTAAACTTCATGTTCTGTTCCGATTCTCTTAACAAAACACAAGGTTCTGTTTTACTGTCTCCATTTTATAGATGAGAAATGGAGGTGTCTCAGAGAGGATAAGTGACTTGCCTGAAATTGCTCATCCGAGAACTAACTCTAGACCTGAGATTAATGAACTATCCTTGGGAACACAGACCTTATGAATTCTACCCAGGGCCTCCCCTGTTCCCTGTTTCCGTGTCTTTGAGCTCAGTAGGATCTCACTCACCATGCCAAGAAGAGAGAGCTAGAAAGCTGCTTTTACATCCCTTCCCTACCTCATGGACCAAGGCCACCTGCCTTTCAGGGTCCCCCCACTGCACACCCCCAAGCCCAACTGCTTGCCAGAATTTTTGCTTTTAGGAAGTGACTTGTAGGAGAATTCTCAGGTTGTATTGCTGTTTGGAAAGTGAAGTGCTGAGCAGACTAACTGTCAAGATAGATTTGGAAATTAGCATCAAGGTTTTGTTGAAGGTAATGTGGAGGCAACATAATGCCTGCCAAAATTGCCTTTCTCTAATGAAGAGCAATATATGCTTCTGGGTTGCTCAGAAGACTGCAGATTATTCCTTCCC
The DNA here is from genome assembly GCF_002837175.3 of Physeter macrocephalus. NCBI lineage: Eukaryota > Metazoa > Chordata > Mammalia > Artiodactyla > Physeteridae > Physeter > Physeter macrocephalus. The sequence continues at coordinate 12,366,128 of NC_041233.1, read as the reverse complement.
TTTGAGGTGCCTGACAAGTTAAAATACTCTTCCTGGTTTGCTGCATGTTAATAAAGTGCATTAACTGGGGGATGGGTCTCTAACTGATGAAGGGTAATTTGAGCTATGAGAAAAGCCAACGGAGATGGAAATAGACTTGTATCGGTGGGACACTAATGAGGTGGAGATAAGTATATATGAGGTCAGGAAAGCCAAAGGCATACTTTTGCAATAGGAAAAGTCCTGTGCTCTTAGATATCTGGTCATGGTATTGAACTTCGCATTTCTGTAATAACAATCAGCTTCCCAGTATTAGCTGCCATCTGTCTGCACAATGCTAAGATTCCCAAGGCTTCCTCAAGGAAAGGAAGGGGCGGAGCAGAAAGGAGAAGGGTGGGTCATGCAAAACATCCACGATGATGGCTTAGAAAAAAGGAAATATAAAATATGTTCTTTTTGTAACCCTTATGGGTTACAAAACAGAGTAGAGTAAAGCAACAGGACAGAGTAAAGCATGGGTCTTAAATCATTCATTCATCAAGCACTTATTGAACTATGCATCAGATACTTTTCCAGGCACTGGAGATGCAATTAACAAGACAGAACAAGACTCTGCCCTCAAGATCTTATAGTCTCCAGCTACATATTTAGAATTGATTTGTTTTTAGAATAGTCCTAAAATTAGACCTATATTTGTGTCTTCAATTAAATGGATTTTTAAAAAGGAGAATTTAGCTTTTATCAATAAAATCTGGACAGGGACAGAAGTACTTAACAAGTGCTCTGGGAGAACCAAGAAGGGAAAGATTGTGTAGACAGATGGAACAAATAGAACGTTCTGCACAGAGACACAGAGGACTGGTATGTCTGTGAGAAATGTTAAGCAGGTCCTTTTGGCTGGTAAATGATGCATGATGGGGAGTAATGGGTGTCCCAGTTGGGAAGGTAAGAGCTGTAAACTATAAATAAATACATAAACTCTCCTTTGGTGGAAAGGACAAAAATGGTGAATTTGCCTCCTATGGGAAGAACATCTTCTGTTAAAAAGCACATCTGAAGACATTACTAAAATTTACTTCCAAATTCACATTTCTCCACCCACCTTTGGTTTCCAGTGGCTGCAAGCTGGCTGTGAAATAGGTTTTTGCAGGAGTAAATGAGTTGTGATTATAGAAAGCCGTCACTATAATAGAGCAAAGGAATCGCTTATGGTCACAAGGTTATGTATATGTATATATGTGTGTGTGTGTGTGTGTATGTATGTGTGTATGTGTATATGTATATATATATTTTCCAACATAACATAACATAGCTTTTATACTACAGTCTTTTACTTAAACAAAAAAGCCCACCTTGGAGCTCAGGATAAAGTACAAATTACAAATAGAACTTAACACGGAGGACACGCTCAGGGTGCCTAGTGGTCCGTTGAGCATCCTTTGGTTGTTGCAGGCCCTATCCCTGGTATTCTCCACATCTCATCCTAAGTGTCAGAGAGTGGCTGTCATTCTGGCTTGTCTGAATTACCTGGTTTTCTTCTGCTCTTGCTGACCTCTCCCGCCTGCCCTGCCACACACACGTACGGGAGGCTTGAGACACTGGTCTTCTGAGTCCTAATCACACACTTACTTACTTAGTCTCCTTCTTGACTAATTTCTGTGTCTTAATTGTGAGTATGAATCTCAGTCCACAAACCCAGCCTTGAATGAAATTTTAAATCAAGATGGTGTTAATTCTGAGTCTATAAGCCAATCAAGGGGGAATTAAACTTCAGTCCCCACTGGGGAACTCGCCTCAAGGAATCGCCCTCTGACCCAGGGCCCTCCTCTGCTGCTTGCTGACTGCATTCCAAGGAACATACCCATTCCCTGCTGCGAGCCCCAGGGCACTGCCAGGGAGGGGCTCCACCTCTCCCCAGACCCAGAGTCTCTCTTCATTTGGTCCTCCTCCTACGTAGAAATGGAGACTTGCCTTCCTCTTTCTTGTGCTTGCTTCTCTCCCCCTGGAATATATAGCACATCTGATGGGGGAGATTAGGCTTTTGAAAACAACAGCCAGGAAAGGCAAAGATCTTAAAGGCCATAAACCTCCTCTGGGCAGAAGGCCTGCTTGTCTGTAGTGACTCCCCTTCTCCTAAGCTGATCTCTCAAGGCAGCTGTGACGGCAAATGGGGAGGGGACAGCATGGAGCCATGAACACTTGCTCCCTTTCCCAAAGCAGGAAACCACCCACGTGTCCATCAGCTCATGAATGGCTAAACCAAATATGGTACCTCTGTACAATGTCAGTGGTATATTTGTCCAGGAGAAGGAATGGAGTACTGAAACATGCTCCAACACGGAGGAACCTTGAATACATTCTGTAAAGTGAAGGAAAGAAGCCAGTCACAAAGATCTTATATCGAATGGTTGCATTTAAATGAAATGGACAGAATACGCAAATCTATACAGACAGTAAGTAGATCAGTGGTCGCCTGGGCTGAGGGGATTGGGGATGACTGCTGCAAGGTACGGGGTTTCCTTATGGGGTGATGAAAATGTTCTAAAATGGGCTGTGGTGATAGTTTCACAACTCTGAAGGAACTAGAAAGGTCATTGAATTGTACACTTCAAATAGGTGAATTGTATGGTATGTGAATTCCATCTCAATAAAGCTATTACCAAAAAAATTTTAAAAGGCACTGGGTTGTAATTTGCTGACTCCTACTCTGTGCACTATCATCAAAGACATGAATGTTATCGTGTTTCATTAACGTTAATGTTCCCTTATCACGAATTCCTGGTAACTGGCTGCTCTTCCGATAAATCACTTTTCTAGGATGCAAAACTATCTTTTTTACAGGTATCTCTCAGAACACATTGGGCCACTAGCTTTCTCCCCAGGCTCTTGAAAGAAGGGAGGGAGAGACCTTTCCAGGTTACACCTGTAGTGCTTGCTTCCTCCGAACGCTGAAGAGCCAACCTTAATTTACTAATGTTGCGAATCTTGCACTTGGAAGACATCCTAGAAACCATCCAGCCCAGTGGTTTTCAAATGTGTTTAGTATAATCTAGAGCTGCAGAGCAGGGGCCTCAGGAGCAACCATAGGAGGAAACTGGGTGGGGGTGGTGGGATATGTGTTCGAAACTGGGCCGAGTGGGCCCCCACCTCAGCTTCAGTCAGGGCAGCCCTGACTTCATCTGACGTGTACACTGGGCTTCAGCAAGACTTTGAAGAATTCAGCAGCTGACAAATGTTTAAGGTTCCTCTGATTTCTAGTTCCGTAGAAAATGGAAACGAGATGCAGGGAAAAGACTCCAAGTCCGCATATCCATCTGGTGACAGAGCAGGGCCTGGAATCATAGACTCCTAAGGATGGGCGGGGTAGTTGGTATCCCTTAATCAAGCATGTGAAGCTTGACTTCTCACGACTTCACCACTCCTGCCCAGTGAAGGCGAGAGAGCATGATGCACAGGCATGTGGACCCTGGATCCAAGTGGCCTGAACTTGAACCCTGCCCGGGCACATAGCAGCTGTGTGATCTTGAGCAAGAAACTCATCCCTGCCCATCCTTGGCTTCCTCATGTGTAAAATGGGGCTCATGGCAGTCTCTATTCCAGAGGATTTAATGAGATGATGTCAAGTGTCTGGCCCATAATTGGGGCCAAATAAATAGTAGCCATGATTATGACTTGTCAGTACAGACTCTCCATATGCTTTGGTCTCCATAAGTTCACTGGCTAAGAGGCAGAACCCCTGTGAAGTTTTCATCTCCATCTGCCTTGACTGAAAATCAAAGTTGGTTTTACATGGCCTGTTTTTCCCATTCTGTACTCCCATTTGTAAGATTTTTCATTTGTTTCAGTTCAATTTCACCTGCCTTTTTGGGTCATTTATCTCAGACTGTTGTGTTATTTTCCAATCCCAAGTGAAAAGACCATGGCCAAGTCTGTCTGACAGCTTGGTCCCATTAGGAATCTATACTTGGTCTTGGAGTTTCTGCTGGCCTATGCATAAGGATGCTATTTGGTAGATGGTACTAAGTAACCCTTTTTGGGGGTCCATGCTTCAAATTGTGGCTTGCTGTTGACCCTTTAAAAAAATTTTCATTCCTGCTTTGCTCCTCTCATCTGAGGCCCAATTTCAAGTACTTTCCTTCTCTTTCTGCTTTATTTTCCAAAAAAGGTCTGGCATCCCCCCATCCCTTCCTCCCTTCTCCCTGAACCCCCAGCATGTAGCCACCTCTTTATAGACTCTCTTCTAAGCATGACTCCCTTTAGGCTTAACACCTGTGAATTTCCCCAGTAAGGCATAAGCAGATCCTGACCCCACCTACTGGCCAGATTCTGTTCACTTAACTCTAAATATGTTTACTTTTTATTTAATATCCAAAATTAAGCCATTGAGCTACTAAAAAGTATCCACTGTTTCTCAGCTCTGAGGACTCTTTAGTGCTAATATTTAAAAATTTCTTGATTTACAAGATAATGCATATACCTTTGTGAAAGTAAAAGATCATCCACTCCAATAAGACAAAATGTATAGCCAGAGTCGTAATGCAAATTCCATAGACTCACATACCCAGAGTTCAATTAAATTTTTTTCTTTTTGTGGTATACGGGCCTCTCACCGTTGTGGCCTCTCCCGTTGCGGAGCACAGGCTCCAGACGCACAGGCTCAGCGGCACTCACATACCCAGAGTTCAATTAAATTTTTTTCTTTTTGTGGTATACGGGCCTCTCACCGTTGTGGCCTCTCCCGTTGCGGAGCACAGGCTCCAGACGCACAGGCTCAGCGGCCATGGCTCACAGGCCCAGCCGCTCCACACGCATGTGGGATCTTCCCGGACCGGGGCACAAACCCGTGTCCCCTGCATCGGCAGGCGGACTCTCAACCACTGCGCCACCAGGGAAGCCCTATCATGCAGTATTTATCTTTCTCAGTCTGGCTTATTTCACTTAACCTAATGACCTCCAGTTTCATCCATGTCATTGCAAATGGCAGGATTTTCCTTATTTTTAAAGGAAGGATTTTTGCTGGATCATATGGTAGTTTTTCTTGAGGAGCCTCCATAGTGTTTTCCACAGTGGCTGCATCAGTCTACAGTCCCATCAACAGTGTTCAAGGGCTCTCTTTTTGCCACATCCTTGCCAACACTTATTGTCTCTAGTCTTCTTGATAATAGCCATTCTAACAGGTGTGAGGTGATATCTTGCTGTGGTTTTGATTTGCATTTCCCTAACAATTATTGATGTTGAGCACCTTTTCATGTACATGTCGGCCTTTTGTACATTTTCTTTGGAAAACATGTCTATTCAGGTCCTTTGCCCATTTTTCAATTGGGTTATTTGTTTTTTGTTTGTTTGTTTTGCTATTGAATTGTTTAAGTTCCTTATATATTTTGGATATTAACCCCTTATTGGACATATGATTAGTAGATATTTTCCCCCTTTCCATAGGTTGCCTTTTTTATTTTGTTCATGGTTTCCTTTGATGTACAGAAGCCTTCTTAGTTTGATGTAGTCCCACTTGTTTATTTTTGCTTTTGTTGCCTTTGCTTTTGGTGTCAAATACAAAAAAAGCATCGTCAAGACCAATATCAAGGAGCTTACTCGCTATGTTTTCTTCTAGAAGTTTTATGGTTTCAGGCCTTATGTTCAACTCTTTAATCTGTTTTGAGTTTTGATTTTCATGTATGGTCCAGATTTATTCTTTTTCATGTAGCTATTCAGTTTTCTAAACACTGTTTATTGAAGAGACAATCATTTACCCGTTGTATATTCTTGGCTCCTTTGTCAAAAATTAATTGATCATATATGTATGGGTTTATTTCTGAGTTCTCTATTGTGTTCCATTCATCTATGTGTCTATTTTTATGCCAATGCCATATTATTTTGATTAGTAGCTTTGTAATATAGTTTAAAACCAGGAACTGTGATGCATCCATCTTCGTTATTCTTTCAAAGCAAAGGATTGCTTTGGCCAATTGGGGTTGTTTGTGGTTTAATACAAATTTTAGAATTTTTTTCTATTTCTTTCAAAAATGCCATTGGAAATTTAATAGGGATTATAATCTGTAAACTGCATTGGGTAGTATGGAAATTTTCACAATATTAACTTTTCCAACCCATAAGCATGGAGTGTCTTTTCACTTATTTGTGTCTTCAGTTTCTTTCCTCAGTGTCTTATAGTTTTTGGTGTACAGATCTTTTACTCATGGTTAAATTTACTTTAAACATTTTATTCTTTTTGATGGTATTGTAAATAGGATAGTTTTCTTAATTTCTCTTTCTTATACAGTTCCTTGCTAGTGTATAGAAATGCAACTAATTTTTGTATATTTATTTTGTATCTTGCAACTTAACTGAATGCATGCATTAGTTCTAATAGTTTTTTGATGTAGTCTTAAAAATTTTGGCAGATAGAATTTGTCATGGTTAACCTGCTGCCAGCCCCACTGGAGCACCCTTGTGGCTGTCAGAACCACTGCAGGATTTGGCATTTGGCACCCAGAGACACTCCCAGCTGGGAGAAACCATGTGCAATGAGGGTACCTGCCCCACCCCAGAGGGAAAGTGAGCCTCCCACCTTTTAAGGGCTACTTATGATCACCTGTACCAAAACACACATATTTTATAAGTTAATAATAAACTCACAAGTAAAGTGTGGTCATAGAGCTCAGGCATTTGGTTATGTTTTAACTTACAGAATCTTGGGCAATTTAGGTAGGGCAGCAAGTCCTATGTATGGCCCACTTATCTCATGCTTTCACAGTTTCCAATGGAAAAGAAATTGGATGACAGTAAGAATCAAAAAGGCACATACATGAGTTGCTTTATAAGAGAGAAGTTTTAAGCTTTAACACAGATTTTTATATTTAAAAATACTGCCACTCAATTTTGCAGTATCTACTATAACTTAAAATGTGTATATTTTAAGACTTGGACATTCTATTTCTCATTCATACTCAGACACCAGGAGGCACCTACAAAGATGCTTATTGCACATTGTTCATAGTAGTTACAAATGGCAAACAATAGAAATGTCCATCAGTAGAAGTATGATTATATAAACAATGCATAGTCATACAGTGCAAAAGAAATGAGATAGATCTGTATGTATTGACACAAAATTATCCTCAAGTTATACTCGAGTGAAAATAGCAAACTATAAAATTATACAATAACTATAAAACAGTCTGATAATTTTCTTTTAAAAACCATGCCATGTTTTACATATACATATATATGTATATAAACCAATAGTAAAAGATTTAAAAGGATAAATGTCAAATTGATAAAGTGGATGTCTCTAGTAGCTGTGGCTAATAGTCAGAACTTTAATCTTTTCCTAATGTTTTAACTTTAGAAAAAAATATGACAGGCAGAAATCTGAGATGGCTCCTGAGAACCTGCCCTCTAGTGTACACATCTTGCGTAATCCCTGGGACTATGAATTTGATGGATTTTATTTCCATGATTAGTACAGTAATTCCCCTACATATAAACCTTCAAGTTGTGAACTTTCAAAGATGCGAACGTGCATTACATCAGTGTCAAGCGTGAGTGAAATTGCAGTTTGCCCTCCATCTCCTATTGCTGATGATCTTTCAGCTCTACCATCTCCCACCCACCCCCTCTCCCTCCTACCGTCAGTAACTCTTCTTGCCTGTTCACTTGATGCCAGCCCCTGGATGCCAGCTGTTGTACTGTACTACTGTACTTTTCAAGGTACTGTACTGCAAGATTAAAAATGTTTAATTTTTTGTGTTTGTTTTTGGTGTATTTTTTGTGTGAAAAGTATTATAAACCTATTACAGTGCAGTACTATATAGCTGATTGTTTTATTTGGGTACCTAGGCTAACTTTGTTGGACTTCCGAAAAAATTGGGCTTAAGAACGCACTCTCAGAATGGAACTGGTTTGTATGTAGGGGACTTACTGTATATGGAACTCGTTTGTATGTAGGGGACTTATTGTATATGTTTCATGGCATAGTTGATTAAGAAAGGGAGATTTTTTCCAGGTGGGACTGACCTAGTCACAAGAACCCTTTAAATCTGGGTCTAGAGGTCAGAGGCAGAAAAATTCAAATATTCAAAGCAAGAGGGACTCTTCCATACTTGAGAAATTCTGTATTGTGGAAGAAGGTCCAATCCCCTAGAGGTTGGTTCTAATTTATAAGTGGTATGACCATCCTCAATGATGACAGGGAACTCACTGCTCCACAAAGGACCCCATTCTATTTCAGACAGCTCTAATTGTTCTGAAGTTTTCTCCTAAAATTTAACTTCTTTTCAGCCCCAGCTTGGCCCTTGGGATCACTGGAGCTCTCTTATAAATGATGGTCCAAATAGACCTCACTTGTGTCCCCGTGAACATTTTCATATGGTCTCCTTATTATTCTTCAGTGTAAAAGAACAAAGCAAAACACCTAAAATACTGCTTCTACAGAGTTCTCACTCTCATTGGAGAAGTATCCCTAATTTATAAGTTGAATATGAATTTCTCAGGGTCATGCCTCATTTGAGAGCCACATTTCCCAAGTGTTCAGGGAAGCTGAGCATCAAAGTCATCATGTGGCTGAAAGATTTATGAATCATTGATGTACTTTCTGTGCCATCAGAGAGGGGAAAGCAGGGTTTGTCCAAAATAAGAACAAGACAAGTAAGAACAAGATGTTTCCACTCTACGTAGCAGATGTTTTATAATTGACTGCTTTCACACATGATTTTGTGGCCACAGCCATAGCATAGAGCAGAATCAAAGTATCTCAGAAACGAAAGGACCTAGAAGCTTTCATAATCCAATTATCTTCCCAAGACTAGTTTTTTTTTTAAAACAACCCCAGATTTGCTTGAATACATCTGGTGACAAGGAACTCGCTACCTGATGAGGCATCTAGGTGTATTAATTTTTTTTCACAGCTAGAAACATTTTTATACTGATTTGAAATCCGTGTTCTTTTAACTTTTTAAAATTTATCATCCCAGTTCTGTCTTTGGAATCTAAACATAGATCTGTCCAATCCATCTTCCTTTCAAGTACTTAAAGGAAACTGTCACATCCCCTTAAGTCTCCTGTTCTTCAGCTAAACATCTTCAATTCTTTTACATTTAATCAAAGGAGCCTAAGGGGATAGGACATTTTATTTTGTGTGTGAGTGTGTGTGTGTGTGTGTGTGTGTGTGTGTGTCCATTTTCACATTATCTCTTAACTGAAGTTGTAATCAGTGAAGAACCCTGGTCATTTACATCTGAGCTGATAAGAGGATGAGGCTGAGTCTTCTTGGCCTGGTTTGCTGCAGAGTGCTAAGGAGAAGTACAGGGTGTACAATGTTAACAGTTATCAACTAATCCAAAGACATTTAGGTGACACTCCTTTCATTTTCTTCCCAATTCCTGTGTGGGCCTCAATGTCTACTTCACTTTACCTCTAGAACCTACAGTTCCAGTTTCTAGAACTTTGAGAAGTTTTAGTTCATGGTACATAACATATCTAAATATAAATTTCTAGATATATATTTAATATCTAATATCTAAATATATATTTAATCACAAATGGTAGGACATTACACACAGTGTTCTGCAATTTGCTTTTTTTTTTCATTAACTGTATATTCTGGAGATCTCGTTTTTTAAATTTATTTACTTATTTTTGGCTGCACTGGGTCTTCATTGCTATGCACAGGCTTCCTCTAGTTGCAGTGAGCAGGGGCTACTTTTCACTGCAGTGTGCGGGCTTCTCCTTGTGGTGGCTTCTCTTGTTGCAGAGCACAAGCTCTAGGTACACGGGCTTCAGTAGTTGTGGTGCGCGGGCTCTAGAGCACAGGCTCAGTAGTTGTGGCGCACGGGCTTAGTTGCTCCGCGGTATGTGGGATCCTCCCAGACCAGGGATGGAACCCTTGTCTCCTGCATTAGCAGGCGGATTCTTAACCACTGCGCCACCAGGGAGTCCCATATTCTGGAGATCTCTTGATATCAGAACAGATGAAGCTGCTTTGTTCTTTTTTTTTAATTCTTATTTTTAATTTTTATTTATTTTTTTAATTTTTAAAAATATTTTTAAATTTTTATTTATTTTTTGGCTGCATTGGGTCTTTGTTGCTGTGCATGGGCTTTCTCTAGTTGTGGCAAGTGGGGGCTACTCTTCATTGCAGTGCGAGGGCTTCTCATTGCGGTGGCTTCTCTTGTGGAATATGGGCTCTAGGCCTGTGGACTTCAGTAGTTGCAGCACCTGGCCTCAGTAGTTGTGGTTTGTGGGCTCAGTAGTTGTGGCTTGTGGGCTCTGGCTCGCAGGCTCTAGAGCACAGGCTCAGGTAGTTGTGGCACACAGGCTTAGTTGCTCTGTGGCATGTGGCGTCTTCCTGGACCAGGGATTGAACCCATGTCCCCTGCATTGGTAGGCAGGTTCTTAACCACTGTGCCACCAGGGAAGTCCTGCTTTGTTCTTTTTAATAGGTGCATAGTATTCCATTGCATAGATGTGCTCTAATCATTTAATGCATTCCTTTTGATGGATATTTAGGCTGTTACCTTTTTTAAAATTTTTACAATTATAAGTAGCACTGCACAATACTTTTCTTTACATGAATTTTCACACAGGAACAAGGATATGTCTAGAGCAATAGTTCTCAAACTTTAGCATGTATAGAATCATCTGGAGAGCTTGTGAAAACACAGATGGCTGGGCTCCAACCCCTGAGTTTCTGTTTCAGTAGGGTGTGACCCAAGACATTACTTTCCTAACAAGTGCTCAGGTCATGCTGATGCAACTGGTCTGGGGAACTACGCTTTGAGAACCACTGCTGTCGGAGCTCCAGAAGTGAAATTGTCCATCACAGGCTTTTTGTTAATTCGCTTCATCTCTGTCTCCTAGTGCTCCAGTTAAATGTGAAGTATGTGTGCCAGGTAGCGCCTGGTAAAGGAGGACTCTGAGTGAGACTGCTTCTGCCCTGCCCCATGGTAGGGAAGGGGGGGAGGGCGGAATAACCAGAAGCACAAGTCTTGGACCCTCGTGCCAAGTCTAGGGACTTTATTATCCTCCAGGGCTTTTGTTCTGCCATCTGAGATGTCAGCTAGGGCATCACTGCATGCAAGCTCTTGAAAGCTGTCATTAGCTCTTTAATAATCTCCCTGTCTGCATATATGGGACAGGAAAACACCGCTGGGCACCTCCGTTTTTTCTGGACTTGGGGGATCCTTGCATAGTCAACAGAGTCAGGTCCTGTTAATACTTGTACAATATGGATCTGTATCAGGAGGGAAAGGATGGTTTCATTGCTGTGAAGACAGGGTGTCCATCCAGGTGCTCTCCTTAATTTTTCATGACCCTGTGTGTCCCCAAGTCCCACAGAACAATTCTTCCTCCCCTTTCCTCCAACCTGGGTCTTGGGTGTGGGGAAAGAATTTGTTGAATATCTACTGTGTGCTGGGCACACAAGAATGCAAAGGAATAACTGTGTGCTATTACCTCCATCTTATAGATGAGGAAACTGGGGCTAAGAGTTGGGAGGCTACTAAGTGGCAGGGCCAAGAGTCGAGCCCAGGTCCAGTCAGTTGTAGAGCCTATGATTACAGCCTGTGCTGTCTGTTCTTCTCCACCTCCTCTCCGGTCGCAGTGGTCAAGTTCAAAGGGAGTGTTTTGGGCTCAGTGTAGTGCTTGTGATTGTTGAGTTTGCAATGTCAATTGCACTTGGCACAACTGAGGTGAGTTCCTCGGTGTCTCTCCTCATTTCCTCCAATGTGATTCTGAGTCAGGACAGTGTCGCTGAGGCTTGTCATGGTGACTAGTATGCCACCCTCAGAAAGAAGAGAATTTTCCCATCACATAGGACCCTGTGTTTCAGTGCTCAAGCTTCTGTTTCCTAAAGGAAGGAAAGCAACAGGGATCAAAACAGCAGAGGGAATAGACCCAGGCACAGAGAGAGCTTGCCCTTGGCTCAGGCTCAGCCCTACCATTTATTAGTCCTAAGACCTTGGGCTTTGGTAACTGTTACGGCACCTCTTTTCTGTAAAATGGTTGCCAAAACGAAAGGCAGTGCCCCTAATGCAGGGTTTCCCACTTTGCCTGATAAGATCATTAAACATTGAGATTGCTGGGTCCTTCCCCTAGAAAATCTTGGTCAGAAGATGGAAGCTTGGGCCCAGGAATGAGGTTGGCCAAGTTCATTCATGGAGACCACTTCACTGAGTCAGGAGCGCCCCGCCAACCTCAGAGTTATGTAATCTGATGGAAGAGTAGGTCTTGTCCATTGCACCTAACTCAGGAACAGAGACGGTCATCATTGAAGGCCCTCAATACCCTCCTCCCCACCGGCTACCACGTAGACTAACACCTGCCCAAGGCCAAGTACTTTCCTGAACTTATTGCTGCAGAACCCAAACATTTTTGGGAAATAACTGAACTGGCCTTTAGACCAGCAATAGTGCTTATCCAGCCGGCACAAAACTGGGAATTTGAGGCACATGGGTTACTGTGGAGGAGACGGGAGCCTGGAACTAGGGTGGAGGCCCAGAACAGAACAAAGTGCTAACAAATGCTTAGGACAAACTTTTATTTCATGACCTTATCAAGGACTGGCCCCCTAATGTTAAATTTATAAAGGAGAAAATAGAAAATTCCCTATGTTTGGTAGGAAATTATAATAATAAAAGTGATTTCTAACGTTGATTGAGTGCTTAGTCACTGCCTAAATTGATTTCCACAAGACGGAGGAAATTTTTACCAGTTAAAATTAATTCCTTATTTCTCATTTTCACTGATGATGCTTCCAAAGGCAAATGGTTTTCTGCACGAATAAAAAGAACCTACTCTGGTCTTGCCCTTCCCAAATCAGCCTGGCCTTGAATTTTCCTGCATATGATTTGCTGTGTTCTCTGGTTTGGTGGCAAAGGCTTCAGGTAGGAATCTCTCCAGGGCATGACCTGTATATCATCTGCTCATTCGCAGAAAACAAAGCACAAAAAACAACAACGAAAAGACCCAAATGCGATCATTCCGTTGTGTAGCTGATGAGTGAATAGCACTTGACAGGAGATCATGGTCTAGGAGAAAGAATGAAATTAGGAAATAACTTTTTTGACCTGTGGTTCTTGCTGCCACCTCAGGAATGGAAATGGGAATGAATCACAAGAATTCTAGCAGCCTTGGGATAATAAGTTTGGTCCTGTGTCTGCCTCACATTGGCACTGCTTTTGTATGGGCTGCCTGGAGGTGAGAGGTGGCTCCTTTTGGATGTAGATGACAGCATCAGGCTGAGTAACTATTTGAAAATCTGTGCTGGGGTATTAAGCCTAAGAAACTTATTTTAAAATAAAATGTGAATTACAAATAAATTATAAATAAAGTGGAAGAAGATTTTATTTTATTTCATTGAAGTATAGTTGATTTACAATGTTGTGTTAGTTTCTGGGTTACAGCAAAGTGATTCAGTTTATATATATATATATATTTTTTCATATTCTTTTCCATTTTAGTTTATTACAAGATATTGAATATAGTTCCCTGTGCTATACAGTAGGACCTTGTTGTTTATCTGTTTTACATATAGTACTTTGTATCTGCTAAACCCAAACTCCTGATTTATCCCTCCCTCAGCCCCTTACCCCTTTGGTAACCATAAGTTTGTTTTCTATGTCTATGACTCTATTTCTGTTTTGTAAATAAGTTCATTTGTTTCATTTTTTAGATTCCACATATAAGTGATATCATGATATTTGTCTTTCTCTGACTTACTTCACTTAGTATAATAATCTCTAGGTCTATCCCTGTTGCTGCAAATGGCATCATTTCATTCTTTTTGATAGCCGAGTAATATTCCATTGTATACATCTACCACATCTTCTTTATCCATTCATCTGTCGATGGACATTTAGGTTGTTTCATGTCTTTGCTATTGTAAGTAGTGCTGCTGTGAACATTGAAGTGCATGTATCTTTTCCAGTTAGAGTTTTCTCTGGACATATGCCCAGGAGTGGGATTTCTGGATCATGTGGTAACTCTATTTCTAGTTTTTTAAGGAACCTCTGTACTCTTCTCTGTAGTGGCTGCACCAATTTATATCCCCACCCACAGTGTAGAAGAGTTCACCTTTCTCCACACTTTCTCCAGCATTTATTATTTGTAGACTTAAAAAAATTTGTTATTGGAGTATACTTGATTGATTTGCAGACTTTTTAATGATGGCCATTCTTACTGGTGTGAGGTGATACCTCATTGTAGTTGTGATTTGCATTTCTCTGATAATTAGCGATGTTGAGCATCTTTTCATGTTCCTGTTGGCCATTTGTATGTCTTCTTTGGGAAGATGTCTATTTAGGTCTTCTGTCCATTTTTTGACTGGGTTGTTTGTTCTTTGTTATTGAGTCGTATGAGCTGTTCATATATTTTGGAGATTAATCCCTTGCTGGTTGCATCATTTGCAAATGTTTTCTCCCATTCTGTAGGTTGTCTTTTTGTTTTGTTTATGATTTCCTTCCCTGTACAGAAGCTTGTTAAGTTTGATTAGGTCCCATTTGTTTATTTTTGCTTTTATTTCTGTTTCCTTGGGAGACCTAAGAAAACATTGATACGATTTATGTAAGAGAATGTTTTGCCTGTATTCTCTTCTAGGAGTTTTATGGTGTCCTGTCTTATATTTAAGTCTTTAAGCAAGTTTGAGTTTATTTTTGTGTATGGTGTGAGGGACTGTTCTAACTTCATTGATTTACATGCAGCTGTACAGCTTTCCCAACACTGCTTGTTGAAGAGACTGTGGTTTCTCCATTGTTTTTTCTTGTCTCCTTCATCAAAGATTAATTGACCTTAGGTGTGCGGGTTTATTTCTGAGCTCTCTATACTCTTTCATTGATCCATATGTCTTTTTTGTGCTAATACCATGCTGTTTTGATTACTGTAGCTTTGTAGTATTTTCTGAATTATGGGAGGGATATGCCTCCAGCTTTGTTCTTTTTCCTCAGAACTGCTTTGACAATTCTGGGTCTTTTGTGGTTCTGTATAAATTTTAGGATTATAGAACTAGAACATATGTTCTACTTCTGTGAAGAATGTCATGGGTAATTTGATAGGGGTCACATTAAATCTGTACATTGCTTTGGGTAGTATGTCCATTTTAACAATGTTGATTCTTCCAATCCAAGAGCATGGGGTATCTTTCTATTTCTTTGAATCATCTTCAAGTTCCTTTATCAATGTTTCATAGTTCTCAGCATCTAAGTCTTTCACCCCCTTGGTCAGCTTTATTCCCAAATATTTTATTCTTTTTGATGCAATTTTTTTAAAACTTTTGCAATAGATCTAATTAATTTGCCCATCTGAATGAAAAAATATCTTTTTTAGCATCTTTATTGGATTATAATTGCTTTACAATGTTGTGTTAGTTTCTGCTGTACAACAAAGTGAATCAGATATATGTATACATATATCCCCTCCCTCTTGAGCCTCCTTCCCACCCTTTCCATCCCACCCCTCTAGGTCATCACAAAGCACCGAGCTGATCTCCCTGTGCTATACAGCAGCTTCCCACTAGCTATCTGTTTTACACATGGTAGTGTATATATGTCAGTGCTACTCTTTCAATTCGTCCCAGCCTCCCCTTCCCCCCCCATGTCCACAAATCCATTCTCTACATCTGCATCTCTATTCCTGCCCAGACACTAGGTTCATCAGTACGATTTTTCTAGATTCCATATATGTGCTTTAATATATGGTATTTGTTTTTCTCTTTCTGACTTACTTCACTCACTATGGCAGACTCTGGGTCCATCCACATCACTACAAATGACTCAGTGTCATTCCTTTTTATGGCTGAGTAATATCTCATTTTATATATGTACCACATCTTCTTTATCCATTTATCTGTTGATGGACATTTAGGTTGCTTCTATGTCCTAGCTATTGTAAATAGTGCTGCAGTGAATATTGGGGTACATGTATCTTTTTGAATTATGATTTTCTCAGGGTATATGCCCAGTAGTGGGATTACTGGGTCATCTGGTAATTCTATTTTTAGTTTTTTAAGGAACCTCTCTATACTGTTCTCCATAGGGGCTGTATCAATTTACATTTCCACCAGCAGTGCAGGAGGGTTCCCTTGATGCAATTTTAAAAGGGATTTTTTTTTTTTTTACTTTCCATTTCTGATATTTGTTAGTGTAAAGAAATGTGACAGATTTCTGTATGTTAAACTTGTATCCTGCTACCTTGCTGAATTCATTTATCAGTTCTAGTAGTTTTTGTGTGGAGTCTTTAGGGTTCTCTCTATATAGTATCATGTCATCTGCATATGATGACAATTTTACCTCTTCCCTTCTCATTTGGATACCTTTTATTTCATTTCCTTGTTTGATTGCTGTGGCTAGGACTTCCAATACTATGTTGAATAGAAGAGGTAAGAGTGGGCATCCTTGTCTTCTTCCAGATTTTAGTGGGAAGGCTTTCAGCTTTTCACTGATGAGTATTATGTTGGCTGTGAGTTTGTCAAAAATAGCTTTTACTATGTTGAGATATATTTCCTCTTTACCCATTTTGGTAAGAGTTTTTTTTTTTAATCATGAATGGATATTGAGTTTTGTCAAATGCTTTTTCTACATCTGTTGAGATGATCATGTGGGTTATGTCTTTTCTTTTGTTGATGTGGTGTATCACCTTGATTGATATGCATATATTGAACCATCCTTGTCACCCTGGGATGATTCTAACTTGATTGTGGTGTATGATTTTTTTATGTGTTGGTGGATTCGGTTTGCTAATATTTTGTTGAGAATTTTTGCACCTGTATTCATCGAAGATACTGGTCTGTAATTTTTGGTAGTGTCTTTTTCTAGTTTTGGTATCAGGGTGATGGTGTCTTCATGGAATAAATTTGGGAGTGTTCCCTCCTTTTCAGTCTTTTGGAAGAGTTTGAGAAGGATTAGTGTAAGCTCTTCTTTGTATGTTTGGTAGAATTCCCTAGTGAAGCCATCTGGTCCTGGACTTTTGTTTGCAGTGAGTTTTTTTAAATTACAGGTTCTATTTCACTTCTAGTGATTGGTCTGTCCAAATTATCTATTTCTTCTTGATTCAGTTTTGGTGGGCTGTATGTTTCTAGAAACTTGTCCATTTCTTCTAAGTTGGCCAAGTTGTTGGCATATAATTGTTGATAGTATTTGCTTATGGTTTTTTATATTTCTGCAGTTTCAGTTGTTATTTCTCCTCTTTCATTTCTTGTTTTGTTTATTTGGGCCCTCTCTCTTTTTTTCTTGGTGAGTCTGGCCAGAGGTTTGTCAATTTTGTTTACCCTTTCAAAAAACCAGATCTTGGCTTTATTGATTTTTTTCTAATTTTAAAAATCTCTATTTCATTTATTTCCTCTCTGATCTTTATTATTTCCCTCCTTCTGATGACCTTAGGTTTTATTTGTTCTTCTTTTTCTAATTCTTTTAGGTGGTAGGTTAGGTTGTTTATTTGAGATTTCCTTGTTTTTTGAGGAAGGCTTGTGTCAGTATGAACTTCCCTCTTAGGACTGCTTTTGCTGCATACCCTAGATTTTGTATGGTTGTGTTTTCTTTGTCATTTGTCTCGAGGTATTTTTAAATTTCCTCTTTCATTTCATGGTTGACCCGTTGGTTTTTTAGTAGCATGTTGTTTAGTCTCCATGTAATCTTTGTTTTTTCTCATTTCTCTTTCTGTGGTTGATTTCTAGTTTCATCCTGTTGTGGTCATAAAAGATGTTTGAAATAATTTCTACCCTCTTAAATTTGTTGAGGCTTGTTTTGTGTCCCAATATGTGATCTATCCTAGAGAATGTTCCATGTGCACTTGAAAAAAATTCTGGGGTGTATCCTGCGTTTTGTTTTGTTTTGTTTGGATGTAATGTCCTGAAAATATCAATTAAGTCTAACTGTTTTATTGTATCATAGGATCTTTGCTGCCTTACCGATTTTCTATCTGGAAGATCTTTCCATTGATGTGAGTGGGGTGTTAAAGTCTCCTAATATTATTGTATTCCCATCAGTTTCTCCCTTTATGTCTGTTAGTATTTGTTTAATGTATTTGAGTGCTCTTACGTTGGGTACACATATGTTAACAAGTGTAATATCCTCTTCTTGTATTGGCCATTTTATCATTATATAGTGACCTTCTTTATCTATCTTTATGGGCTTTGTTTTAAAGTCTATTTTGTCTGATATGAGTATTGCTACCCCTGCTTTCTTGTCATTTCCATTTGCATGAAATATCTTTTTTCCATCCCCTTGATTTCAGTCTATGTGGGTCTCTTGTAGGCAGTACACTGTAGGCTCTTGTTTTATTATCCAATCTGCCACTCTGTGTCTTTTGATTCGAGCATTTAGTCCATTGACATTTAAGGTAATTATTGATAGAGATGTACCTATTGTTGGCCATTTTATCATTATATAGTGACCTTCTTTATCTATCTTTATGGGCTTTGTTTTAAAGTCTATTTTGTCTGATATGAGTATTGCTACCCCTGCTTTCTTGTCATTTCCATTTGCATGAAATATCTTTTTTCCATCCCCTTGATTTCAGTCTATGTGGGTCTCTTGTAGGCAGTACACTGTAGGCTCTTGTTTTATTATCCAATCTGCCACTCTGTGTCTTTTGATTCGAGCATTTAGTCCATTGACATTTAGGTAATTATTGATAGAGATGTACCTATTGCCATTTTAAACCTTGTTTTCCAGTTGATTTTGTATTTCTTCTTTGTTCCTTTTTTTTGCTTTTTGTTTTTCCTTTTGTGGTTTGATGATTTTCGTTTTGTTTTGCTTGCTTGAGTTCTCTTCTTTTTGGGTTTTTTTTTGTGAATCTATTGTATGTTTTTGATTTGTGGTTACCCTGTTTGGCAAGTATGCTAACCTATTACTATATCTACTTGCTTTAGGCTGGTAGTCATATAGGCTCAAACACATTCTTTAAAAAAATCTACATTTTATTACTCCCCTCCCCCACATTTTATAATTTTGGTGTCCTCTTTTACATCTTCATGTTTATCCTTTTGCTGCTCATTTTAGTTATCATTGCTTTCACAAAGAATTTTTTTTAAAAATCTGTGTACAGGCTTATTTAAGTGATTTACTTTCCCATTGTGATTTTCTCATTCCTGTAGATTCTTGGTTCTTTTCTATTTAAAGAAGGCCATCCAATATTTCTTTTAGAATAGGTTTATTAGTATTGCTGTATTCTGTTAGTTTTTGCTTTTCTTAGTAATTCTTTACCTTTCCTTCTGTTCTAAATGATAATCTTTCTGGGTAGAGTATCTTAGGCTGCAAATTTTTCCCCTTCAGGACTTTGAATATATCTTGCCACTCCCTTCTGGCCTGCAATATTTCTCTGGAGAAATCAGCTGATAGCCTTATAGGGGTTCCCTTTTCTCTTTCACAGCTCCCTCCCAGGGCCCATTCTGATTCTTTTTTTTCTCTTCTTCTTCTTTCATTCTACCCAGTTATATGGTGATCTTTCTTGCAGTTTTGGTTGTATGAGATCTTCTGCCAGCATTCAGTAGGTATTCTGTGAGGATTTTTCCACATGTAGATGTATTTTGATGTATTTTGGGAGGATGTGAGCTCCACGTCCTTTTATTCCACCATCTTGATCTCCCTCAAGGCTTTTTTTTAAATCATAAAATTCACAATGAAGTGTGTCCCCTGCTATAAGTTTACTCTAAGTGGGTTTTCCTGGTGCTAGTTAGTCTCAGGGAATGTGGATCTTCAAACACCATTTAAAAATAGTGTAACACAAAGCAGTGCCACACCAGTGGGACAGCTCTCACATGATACTGCTTCAAGTTTTGGCTCCACATGACTCAGTGGACAGTGCATCTCTTTTTGTCAGGTCAGGAGTTGTCTTTCCTTCTAGAAGGAGTGCTAGTGTAGAATAGACACCTCCTTTGATTATTAGAAATTGCTTCCTGTCTCTTAAAAGTTGAAGCATAAGACATTTCTTTAAAGCAGTGAATCTACTAGAATCTGAATTCCACAAACATGTTTAGACAAAGAAGAATTTCTCATATAGAACACCCTTCTCCTTTGGGGAGAAAGTGGGGTAGGGAAATGCTACCCCATTGAAGGGAGAGGTACAGAAGACTCCCAGTATTAAAAGTCTTTTTTCTGATGTTGGATCTATTATTATTATTTTTTTGTTATAAATTTATTTATTTATTTTTGGCTGCGTTGGGTCTTTGTTGCTGTGCGTGGGCTTTCTCTAGTTGCAGCGAGTGGGAGCTACTCTTTGTTGTGGTGCGCGGACTTATCATTGCAGTGGCTTCTCTTGTTGAGGAGCACAGGCTCTAGGTGTACAGTCTTCAGTAGTTGTGGCATGCCAGCTGAGTAGTTGTGGCTCATGGGCTCTAGAGCGCAGGCTCAGTTGTCATGGTGCACAGGCTTAGTTGCTCCGCAGCATGTGGGATCTTCTTGGACCAGGGCTTGAACCCATGTCCCCTCCACTGGCAGGTGGATTCTTAACCACCGCTCCACCAGGGAAGCCCTGGATCTATTATGTTCTTAATTGTCTGGAGCGTGCAATTTGTATGAAAAGAGAAAGATTTATGCATGAAATAATCAGTAAAGCAAGGCAATGAGTGATGAAAAATGGACATTAATGGTGCAAACCATTTACTTAGCACGTTCATTCATTCCCCAACTTGTTTCAGAAAAAAAATGATCCAGGCTGAGTTTAGCCAGCCTTCAGAAAATTGGGTGGGGGCAGTCAGTTGAGGCTGGAGTGGTTAAGGAAGGCTTCTGGGAGGAGGCTGAATGTGAGGCGAGTCCTCTTGGTTGAGTAGGATTTCTATGGAGATGTGTGTGAAGAATGAGAAGAGTATTCCAGGGAGAGGCAGCAGTGTGGATGCAGGTAAGGTGGTAAAATGACTCTCTGTGGATGTAAAAAGGAATCATGTGGTGGGAATAGAGTGGATATCCAGTTGTAGGGAGTAAAGGGATATCCAGTTGTTTAGGAAGAATGGAGACATATTATAAAACACCTTTTGTGTCTGTCACTTTAGTGTTTGTCCCTGGAGTCCATAGGCCATGTGAAACCACTAAAATTTTCCCAGCAAAGAGTGACAGAAAATGGATTCTGTCCCCTGGTTTAGTAACACATCACTGTATGGCATTTGTCCTGCATAGGAACAAATTATCACCGTAGAGTCTCTTCCTGTCTTATAGGCAGACCCTGATGCTTTCTGTGATTTTAGGTTTGTCCCACTGAACACACACACTCTTTCTTCCAGCTGAGTCCTCCCTCTCTGTCTCCCTTCATTCCCCTACTCCTGTTTTCTCCCTATTTCTCTCATCTTGGCCCTTCTAGTAGGCTCCCACCTTTCCCTCCTCTGTCTTAATTCCTACTCTTCAGAGCTATGGTCGTCTTGCTCCAGCAAGGGATGGATAAGCTTCTCCAGTTGACAGTATATTTCATGTCTTTGTGTCACAGTGGGAATCTTTGTTGCTTTCCTCATTTCTCTACAAATAGAGTATACAGTGACTTTGCAAATACATTCTACATTTGAGAAATAAAAGCAATAAAAGCATCAGTAAGGTAATGGGGAGAGCTGGCTTCAGGACTCCTGAGGGTATTCTGTACTGACCTTATTCTTGCTACCTTCTGAAGAAACATAAATTTCAGCTGCTGCTCTGCCTATTTTTATCCCATAAAGCTTACGACATAAATTCTTAAGGTTGTAGAATTTTTCTTTCAGGTTTAGTACTACAAATTGTTGGTTGTAGAAAATCCAGGAAAGAAGGGCTTCCCTGGTGGTGCAGTGGTTGGGGATCCGCCTGCCAATGCAGGGGACACGGGTTCGAGCCCTGGTCCGGGAAGATCCCACATGCCACGGAGCAACTAAGCCTGTGCGCCACAGCTACTGAGCCTGTGCCCTAGAGCCTGCGAGCCACAACTACTGAGCCCACGTGCCACAACTACTGAAGCCCGTGCGCCTAGAGCCTGCACACCATATCAAAGAGTAGCCCTGCTCGCTGTAACTAGAGAAAGCCAACATGCAGCAACGAAGACCCAACGCAGCCAAAAATAAATAAATAAATTTTAAAAAGAAAAGAAAATCCAGGAAGGAAGATATGAGTTTGGAAAGTATTTTGACGTCTGAAAGCATTAGCTTGATGAAGATGAGCTAGGTAAACCCCAAGCTCTTTCATTCAACTGCCCTCAGTCAGTGTTCCAGTTAGGACTCAGGATGGCACCAGGAAAGTGTCACAGACTTAGTTGCTGCTCCAGCAGCAGAGGAATGAGTGGCAGTGATATTTTGGGGTTGGCAAAAATAGCAACAATAATGAGGAGACCTTCATGCAAATATATGCATCATTTTTCAATGTAAGGTTTTCATAATGCTTGGGAACTCATGAACCTTCTTGAAACAATTATTGAAACTTCTTGAAACAGTCATTGGTAATGATGATCTTATGGTTAAAAAAAATGACAAGTTCTGATATGCTCTAGCCATATCCAACAAGACTTCATTTATCTAGTAACCTTGAAATAGAAACATAAACATAAATTTATGTTTATAAATTTATTCCTGATAACTGAAACTCTTAATTTTATTATAACCATGTTTGATGAAAAGACTTTGAAAACCCTTGCAAATGCCATGACTTCTAAATGAAATCCATTATTTAGAATGTATATGTATGAAAGTTATGGAAAACCGATGTTGTCTTAAATAGCAATAGGAATTTATTGGCTCTTATAACCGGAAACTCTAAAGCATGGGCGTGTCAGACAAGAGTTGATCCCATGGCTCAGTGATATCAGGGAACACTGAGTGCTTTTCTGTGTCCCTACTGTGTTCTCTGTGGTGTTGGCTTGAGGCCAGCTTGCTTCATGAACACAGGGTGGCTGCCAGTAAACTGTGGGGATGCATGCTGCCTTGTTTGCTCCAATAGGAGAAAGAAAGTCGCTTTACACAACTATCTAACAAAATGCTGGGCTCTAGTCTGAGGAGACGAATAAGTCAAGTCTGCCCATCCAAATGCCATCCTGTGACTGGGGTGGCGATGGGGTGAGGGGATTGGGGGGGAGAAGACCATGACCTGAATTAGGCCTCTGGTACACACCAGTCCTTGATCCAATCACTGTGGCAAGGAAGGTAGCATTAGTTTTCATTTTAGAGCTTAGAAATCTTCTGATTTTTACAACACCCAGGTACTCTTATGCTAATGTTTAGGCAGTCATGGTCATCAGAGGATCTCAACATTTATTATAAGCAAACAAGGTATCCTTAAAAAAATCTGCTGGAAAAGGGAGAATGCTAACTATTATTAAGGCTTAGAGATGGCTACATGAGGGTCCCTTAAGCTATTTTCTTGAGTCTTGTGCATATTTCAATATTTCCATAAAAAAAAGGAAAGAAATAAACCATCTATCTATCTATCTATCTAGTCATCTTGAGGGTGCCCAGGTTTTCAGGATCATTTAATATTGTCATCTGAAAAGCCCATTAAACTAGTGTTTTAGCCTGTGTTCCCCCCACAGGGTACAGGTCATTTATTTATGTAAGTGCACCCAAGGAACAGGAGTGGGAAGTCCGGTAAGCGTGTAATTGGGAAGCTGGGAAAACTGGTCAGTGCTGTGGGCAAATGGACCTCAGTCCTGCTGAGACCCCTCTGAGGAGCCAGGTAGCATGCATGCCAGGATGGTTCCCTCCAGACAGGAAAGAGGGCAGTGTTTATCTAGGGACTTCTGTTGGTGCAGGGTGGCTCATACTCCCAGATATGCACACGCATCCGAACGGCTAGGGAGATTCCAGCAGATGCCAAGAAGCCCCATGGGCAGCACAGCAAAGTGCTGTCAGCTTGCATCCATGCACAGCTGGTTGCCACAGCCAGAGCTGGAAGAAAAGGGGTGAGCAACAGGGCATATGAGGCGTCTGATATAGCCGGTGTGGTCTCATCGCTTGGTTTCCTATTTACAAGTGCAGATCTGCTTCTGGATGCCCTCCTAGAATAGAGAAACAGAATCCAGCCTTCTCTTCCTGATGCTCAGTGGAGGGAATCATCCATCATGAGATCTTCTCTGCATATGGACAACTTCCACGCAGTTTATTTTAGCCTCCCATCTCCCTCCTTCTCCTGCCACTCCAGGCAAGAGTTCACCTTTTGAATTTTGCTGAAGGGTATTCATGCTCCAGGACACACTGTGATGTGAAAAGGTCCAGCTCAGGGATGGAGGGATGATACATTGCCTCCAAGAGAGCACGGGGGATGAACCACTGCTGCTGGAGACAGATGTCACCTCCTAACTGGGTTTTCACCAAACGTTAGAACTGACATCCAGAAAACCCAGGTCATACATCTCACAATTCCCCTATCGTTTTTCTACTTCCCCTGAAGTAGATGAGTGACAGAGGATATGGTTCAAATTTTTTGGTAAGAAAAAGGGATGGAAAAAAGAAGTGCCTTGAGCTGGTACTGTTTCTATATAATTGATTATATTTTGGAATTTGAGGTATTCAGCAATTATGTAATAGGACTATTTTGAACTTCTTATTTTATTTACTTACGTGTGTTTAAAGGTAGGGGTTCCAACCCCTCATCAGTCCTCCCATTGTGCTCTAACTTGTAGGGAACAGACCCAAGGAGTCAGTGAGAATCAGTACATCAGTTTCATGAATGGTGATCCAACCGTCCCCCAAATACAGGGCTCCCTGGGAAAGCAGAACTGAGAAAGAGGCCAAGGCTGAGATCAAAATGGGGGCATCCTATTCACATCTGCTTGTGACTCACTGGTGGGGAAATTGGAGCAAAAATAGACCTTGAATTCACTCACCTAAAACTGGAGGATCATAGCCCTCACATATGGTGCTGCTAACAGATTCAGAAGCCCCAGGGAACAGCCTTTTCAGCCTTGTGTCTAGAAGAGAAGCCACACCCAGGTGGGCCTTTTGCCTGGAGCAAGAGAGGAGGGCCACTGACCTGTGACTGATCTGTGAGGTGGCAACACAGAGCAGGCAGAAGAAGGTCCACGTTACCTCTTCCTCCTGTCCACCCCGGTAAAAATAACAAAAGCAGCAGCAAAATCAAGAAATAAAAAGAAAACAAGGTGCCAGGAAAATGCCTCCGGTAGATACCACGTGCTCATTAGTTGGGTGTCTCGTGCTCCCTTGGCAAGGAACAAGATGGGAAACGGTAACTCTCCCTGCCTCAGTGGGTAGTGGAGTAAAAGCCCCTGACACAGCGCTGCAAGAGAAGGAACATGGGAGGGAGAGCAGCCGATTCCCCTCCGATGGAAATGTGAATCCAGATCTGTGGGAGCCTCCTAGGAGTCTGAGTTTCATTTTCCTATTCACACTGGGATTCGATGATAACAACCCATGTTTCCCTTTGTACAAGGATTATAGATTTATTGTCCTTCTCATGATATACAAGCTGTGGCTCTATCTCACACAAAAATCCTCAACCGGCAGTTGGGAATCCACAGTTAGAACTTAAGTGGGTAGTGTGAGGTTGATCTCAAAGCAACTCCTGTGCTGACACTCCTCTCTGGACTCTTTGCTGGAATTCCCAGGGGCAAGATGGCATAGCTGACAGATGTTGTTTCCCCCATTACCTTCCACTGCTCAAGCACGGGTCTGGTCAGCCCTTGGCTTCCTGGAAATCTCAAGCATCTTAAGCAAATAAAAAGCAGATCACCTATAAGAAAAAAAAGTGGAGGGCTCTCATCTGTTTCTGTAGTCACAGCAATGCTGGGCATGACCTCATGCTTTGTGGTAACGGCTTGAGGCAATGTGGTGTCTAATTCCTGCAATCTGGGGACTTACTATCAGAGATAGATTACCCTGCTGTATAAACTAGGTCCGCACACCTTTTTTCTTGTATCCTGTGGCAGAAAGGCAAGTTGTTGGCTGTGGACTTCTATTCCAATCAGTGCCTATTTTGTGGATTTTAGCAAACAGCTTTTACACTTGCTCTCTGGGTTCTCTTTGCTTATTTTAATTGACTCTCAGAAGGTGTGACCAGCAGAGATGGAAAGAATTTGGTTACATGTTAATTTTTTTCGGTCTTCTCTGGCTGGGGATTCTTCCATGTATAAGAACAAGTGTTAGGATCTCCAGCAGGGTGGCAGAGGCAGATGCATATCCTGCCTCTGTGGTATGGACCAGTGGCTGGAACCTGCTGCCCAGCTGCGGACTACATTTCCCAGCCTGCCCTCACCCTCCTCCCTCCCCCGCCCCCGAATCTGCCGGTGACCATGTGACTAGTTCTCATTAATGGAATATGAGCAGAAGTGCTATGTCCCTTGTAGGTTGACGTGGTGATGAAGCAGGTGTGCCTTGTCTGTCCTCTTCCCATTTACCACCTGGAAATGAAGGGCTGAGGGACCCTAAAAGGAAGTGTAGCCACAAGATTAAAGTAACCTGGTTCCTGGGTTACGGCCTTCCCAGCTCCAGCATTTACATGAGTTAAATGGGTGAAAACAAAGTTCCCGTGATGTTGGACCACTCAGATTTTGTAGTTTGCTTTCTCCAGCACAGAGTGTTATTTTAATGACTATAGCCATCCACGTTTGTTCCTGGAAGTAGTAAGTGCTCAATGTTTTTGAATTAATGAGTGAATGCACTTACTTTCTTTTGGAAATTTGTTTAATGAATCTACATAAAAGGGACAAAAAATGGTTAATGAGTAAACCCACAGATGTTGCAGAGAAAGGTTTTGTTGGAAAAACAACACAGGAATTAAGCATAGAGTAAATTACTTCTGAATATTAAGAGACAGTATTTCCAGATGGCACCCAGATCAGAAGTTGTCGTTTATCTGACAATAAGCATGGAACTCAATTAAGTTTCTCTCATCCCACAGAGGAGAAGGCATGCAAGTCAGCTGCAGCACTCTTTTTATAATAATGGAAAGGAATTGTATTTTTAGCATGTGTGTAGTTACAGAAAGAAAATACATTCTAATAGAGGCAAAAATAGCCAGAGTTGTAGAGAGGCATTCACTTCCATTGCAAAAGACAGGTTGAGAATTCTCTGCTGTTGGTTACATTGGTGAGAAATAGGGAGCAGCCTGATACTGATCAGGCAGGCCCCTTCATGAGACGGCCACCTTACCACCCCACCTCAATGCAGGTTTCCCAAATAGCCTTTGCTCCCACAGGCCTTTACACACATTCTTCCCTGTACCCAAACAATTGGACCGTAAAGAGCCTTCCAGTCTCACCTGTGAGGTCTTGTGTATGTCCACTCAGCCTTGCAGGCTCAGTTGAAACGTCATTTCCTCCGTGAAACCTCCTCTGGCCTCTCTTTGTCTCTTCCTCTTCTATGTGCCCACAGCACAGTTTCATCCTATGGTTAGAGATCTGTTTGTGTCATTGTAGTTTTCTGTTTATAATTGGTTTCCCCCACCAGACTCAGCTCTGTGAAGTTATATACTGAATTCGATTGATTGTTACAGCCTGAAACATGCCACAGTGTTAAATTCGTAGGAGTTAAATTATAGTTCCAAGTGAACTGATGAATTAATAGTTAATAAGAGTTTGGAGGGCATACCTGAGAATATCTCAATTTATCTTAATGTACAGTAGAATTTGTTTTCTTAAGCTAAGGATGAATTATTTTGAAAACTTTCAGTAAAAACTTTAGTTTGTTGGTTTGTTTGTTTTTGTAAAACCACACAGTGTTTCTACAGACTGGAGGACTTTCCCTTCTTGTTAACCCCTAACTCAGGAGTGTCTGAAAATAATTGGAGCACATTCATCTTTCCTATTATTCTCAATATGTTAATACTTGCTTTAAAAATAATTTTAAGAGTTTTAGATTTACAGAATAATTGAGAAGAGAGTAGTACAGTGAGTTCCCTGTCAGCCCCAGTTTCCCCTGTTTTCGACATCTTGCATGACTGTCATACATTTGTTACAGCTAATGAACCAATACTGACATGCTATTATTAACGAAAGACCATAGTTTATTCATATTTCCTTAGTTTTTACCTAATTTTCTTTTTCTGTTCCAGAATCCCATCCAGGATACCACATTACATGTAGTTGTCATGTCTCCTTAGCCTCCTTT
The DNA here is from genome assembly GCF_002837175.3 of Physeter macrocephalus. NCBI lineage: Eukaryota > Metazoa > Chordata > Mammalia > Artiodactyla > Physeteridae > Physeter > Physeter macrocephalus. The sequence continues at coordinate 12,338,158 of NC_041233.1, read as the reverse complement.
TAGCTGTGGCAGTTTTTCTGATTTTCCTTGTTTTTTATTACCTTGGTACTTCTGAGGAATTATGGTCAAATGTTTTGCAGGATGCCCCTCGATTGTAATTTATCTGATGTTTGTCTCACAAATAGACTTGTATAATGGGTTTTGGGGAGGAAAGCCACAGAGGTAAAGGGTCATGTCACCAAATGCCTTCTTTCACTTAGCCATATGCATTTTAGATGTATCCGTGTCTTTTTGTGGCTTGATAGCTCATTTCATTTTTTCCCTCTTTCAATACATGTTTATTGCATATTTACTATGTCATCCATATTGTGGTGAAACATCCATAACATCAAATTGATCATTTTCATCATTTGAAAGTATACAATTGAGTGGCTTTAAACACATTCACATTATTGTGCAATCACCACCGCTGTCTGTTTCACCATCTGCAACTTAAATTCTGTACCCATTACTCAATAACTCCCCATTCTCTTCTCCCTTAAGCCCCTAGTAACCTCTGTTCTACTTTCTGTCTCTATGAATTTGCCTATTCTAGGAAACTCATGTAAATGAAATCACACAGTACTTGTCCTTTTATGTCTGACTTTTTTCACATAGCTTAATGTTTTCAAGGATCATCCATGTTGTAGCATGTGTCAGACTTTCATGTCTTTTTAAGGCTGAGTAACATCCCATTGTATGTATATATCACATTTTGTTTATCCACTTATCTGTTGATGGGTATTTGGGTTGTTTCCACCTTTTTGGGTATTGTGAATAATATTGTTGTGAATATTGGTGCTCATTTTATTTTATTACTGAATAATATTCTATTGTATGGTATCACATTTTATCCATTCACCTGTTGAAGGGCATTTTGGTAGCTTCCAGAGTTTGGCAGATATGAATAAAGCTGCTATCAACATTTGCAGCTGGTTGTTTTGTAGGCACAAGTGTTCAAATCAGTTAGGTGAATACCTAGGAGTGAAATCGCCATATAATATGGTAAGATTATGTTTAGCTTTGTGAAAAACTGCCAAACTATCTCCCTAAGTGGCTGTATCATTTTTCATTTTGCATTCCCACCAGCAATGAATGACCATTCTGTTGGTCCACATCCTCATGAGCATTGGATGTTGGCAGTGTTTTGAATTTTAACCTTTCTAATAAATATGTAGTAGTATCACATTGTACTAATTTGCAATTCCCTAATAATATGTGCTGTTCAACGTATTTCATATGCTTATTTGCCATCTGTATACCTTCTTTAACGAGATGTCTTCAGATCTTTTGCCCATTTTAAAATTGGGTTGTTTATTTCCTTATGGCTAAGTTTTAAGAGTTCTTTGTATCTTTTGTATATAACTCCTATATCAGATATATTTGCAAATATTTTCCCCTAATATGTGGCTTGTTTTTTCTTTCTCTTTCACAGACTAGATATTTTAATTTTATTGAGCTCCAACTTATCATTTTTTTCTTTCAAGGATCATGCTTTTGATGTATCTAAAAGCTCAAATCTATGATCAATTAGATTTTCTCCCATGTTTCCTTCTAGAAGTTTTATAGTTTGTTTTACATTAGGTCTATGATCCATTGAGTTAATTTTTGTGTAAGGTTAAGGTCTGTGTCTAGATTAATTTTTTTGCACTTGAAAGTCCAGTTGTTCCAGAACCATTTGTTGAAAAAACAATTCTTTCGCCATTGAATTGTCTTTGCTAAAGTTCAGTTTACCTATTTGCGTTGCTCTATTTCTGGGCTCTTTGTTGATTTCTGTGTCTGGTTTTTGACAGTACTATGCTATCTTGATTGATATAGCTTTATAGTAAGCCTTGAAGTTGAGTAGTGTCAGTCCTCAAATTTTGTGCTGCTGCTGCTTCTTCAGTAATATTTTGCTATTCTATGTCTTTTGCCTTTTCATGTAAATTTTAGAATCAGGTTGTTCATATCTACAAAATAGTTTGCTCTGATTTTCACTGGAATTTCATTGAATCTGTAGATCAATTTGGGAAAATTAATATCTTAGCAATATTGAGTTTCCAGTCTATTAACATCGAATATCTCTCCATTTACTTAGATATTCTTTCATTTCTTTGTTTCTGATACTTTTCTTAGTTCTGAAGTCTGCTTTGTCTGAAATTAACATGGCTATTCCAGCTTTCTTTCAGTCATTGCTAGCATTAGCATGATTAGTATGATTAGTATACTAATCATACCCTTAACTTTCAGCCTATGTCTTTATATTTAAAGTGGATTTCTTGTAGACAAAATTATAGTTGGGTCTTGTTTGTATCATCTCTGATAATCTCTGACTTTTAATTGTAGTGTTTGGAACATTCAGATTTAAAGTGATTATTGATATAGTTAGAGTAATATGTACTATATTGGAACTATTTTTCTGTTTGCTGCACTTACTCTTTATTTCTTTTTTCCTTCCCCACTTCTCCTGCCATCTCTGGGTTTAATGAACATTTTACAAAGCTCCATTTTTTCCCTCTCTTCATATATCAATTATACTTCTTTTAAAAATTTTTAGTAGTTGCCCTAGAGATTGCAATACATATTTACAATTAATCTACTTTTTAAATAACACCCAGTTGCTTCTCAGGTAGAGCAAGTACTTTATAACTCAGTATTCCCAGTTCTTCCTTCCTGTCCCTTATAAAATTGTTATCATTTATTTCAGTTATTCATATGTTATAATCACACAGTATGTTGTTACTATTATTATTTTGAACAAACATCTATTTTTTCAATTAATAATATGAAAAGTAAAAGATTTTATTTCATCTAAATTTATTCCTTCTTTGATGTTTTACTTTTTAAATGTAAATCTGAGCCTCTGACCTATATCGTTTTGCTTCTCTCTGAAAAACTTCTGATGATAAATTCTGTCAGCATTTTCTTCTAATGTTAGACTTTATTTTCAGCTTTATTAAGGTATAATGGACAAATAAAACTGTAAGATATTTAAAGTGTACAACGTTATGATTTGATATACATATACACTGTGAAAGGATTTCCCCATTAAGTTAATTAACACATCTATCACCTCACGTATTTACCCCTCCCCCCCTTTTTGAGAACATTTAAGTTATACGCGCTTATCAAGTTTACTCATACAATATAGTGTTATCAACTATAGTCACCATGTTATGTATTATATCGTAATATCTTATTCATACTATAATACAAAGTTTGTACCCTTTATCCACATCTCCCCAGTCTCCCACATCCCATTCCCTGGAAATCATCATTCTAGTCTCATTCTATCAGTTTGGCTTCTTAAGATTCCACATGTAAGTGATATCATACAGTATTTGTCTTTTTTTTCTTCCAGTTTTATTGAGAATTGAAATACAGCACTGTATAAGTTTAAGGTGTTTAGTATAATTATTTGACTTACAAACATTACTACATGATTACCACATTAAGTTTAGGGAATACTCACCATCTCATATAGATACAAAATTAAAGAAATATAAAATTTTTTTTCTTGTGATGAGAATTACTCTCTAAACAACTTTAATATATAACATATAGCAGTGTTAATTATATTTATCATGTTCTACATTACATCCCTAGTACTTATTTATCTTATAACTGAAAGTTTGTACCTTTTGACCCCCTTCATCCAATCCCCCCCACTCCCCACCTCTGATAACCACAAATCTGACCTTTTTTCTATGAGCTTGTTTTTTTGTTTGTTTTTGAAGTATAATTGACCTACAATACTATGTTAGTTCCTAGTATACAACATAATGATTTGATATTTCTACACAGTACAAAATAATCACCATGATAAGTCTAGTTACCATCTATCACCATACAAAGATATTACATAATTATTGACTATATTCCTCACGCTGTACGTTTCATACCTGGGACTCATTTATTTTGTAACTGGAAGTTTGTACCTCTTAATCTCCCTCACCCACTTCTCTCTTCCCCTAACCCCCATCCTCTGGCAACCACTTGTTTTTTCTCTATATATATGACTCTATTTCTGTTTAGTTCTGTTCATTTGTTCTGGTTTTTAGATTCCACATATGGTGAAATCATACGTTATTTGTCTTTCTCTTTCTGACTTATTTCACTGAGCATAATACCCTCTAGGTCCATCCATGTTATCACAAATGGCAAGAGTTATAGCTGAGTAATATTCTAGTGTGTGTGTGTGTGTGTGTGTCTGTCTGTGTGTGTGTGTATCTCACATCTTCTTTATCCATTCGTCTATTGATGGGTACTTAGGTTGCTTCCATATCTTGACTATTGTAAATAATGCTGAGATAAGCATAGTGGTGCATGTATCTTTTCAAATTAGTATTTTCATTTTCTTCAGATAAATACTCAGGAGTGGAATTCTTGGATCATATGGTAGTTCTATTTTTAATTTTTTGAAGAACCTCCATGCTGTTTTCCATAGTGACTGCACCAATTTATATTCTCACCAACATTGCATGAGGGTTCCCTTTTCTCCACATCCTTGCCAATTTTTGTTATTTGTTGTCTTTTTCATAATAGCTGTTCTGACAGGTGTGATGTGATATCTCATTGTGGTTTTGATTGGCATTTCCCTGATAGTGAGTGATGTTGAGCATCATTTCATGTACCTGTTGGCCATATATCTGTTAATATTTGCTTTATGCATTTAGGTGGTCCTGTGGTGGGTGCATATATGTTTACGATTGTTATATCATCTTGTGGATTGATCCCTTTATCATCATGTAATGTCCTTCTTTGTCTCTTGTTACAGTCTTTGTTTTAATGTCTATTTTGTCTGATATAATTTTGTTACCGCAGCTTTCTTTTTGTTTTCATTAGCATGGAATACCCTTTTTCATCCCCTCACTTTAAGTCTTTGTGTTTCTTTGCATCTGTAGTGAGTCTTTTGTAGGCAGCATATAGATGGGTCTTGTTTTTGTATCTATTCAGCTACTCTGTGTCTTTTGATGGGAGTATTTAGTCCATTTGCATTTAAAGTAATTATTAATAGGTATGTTCTTATTGCCATTTTGTTAATTGTTTTTGTAGTTCTTTTTTGTTCCTTCCTATTTTATTTCCTTGTGATTTGATGACTTTTTTTTTTTTTTTTTTTTTTTTGCGGTACGCGGGCCTCTCACTTTTGTGGCCTCTCCTGTTGAGGAGCACAGGCTCCGGAGGCGCAGGCTCAGCGGCCATGGCTCATGGGCCCAGCTGCTCCGTGGTATGTGGGATCCTCCCGGACCGGGACACGAACCCGTGTCCTCTGCATCGGCAGGTGGACTGTCAACCACTGCGCCACCAGGGAAGCCCGATGACTTTCTTTAGTGTTATGTTTGGATTCCTTTATCTTTTTGTGTGTATGTCAGCTGTAGATTTTTGCTGTGTGGTTACTACGGGGTTTATATATAGCAATCTATATCTGTGTCTGTCTGTCTATCTATCTATCTATCGATATATATGATTGTTTTAAGTTGTTGATCTCTTAAGTTTTAATGCATTTTAACAGCACTTCTTTTTACTCTCCCCCCAAGTTTAATGTTTTGACATCATATTTCACACCTTTTTGGGGGGTAGCCTTTACTTATTGTGGCTATAGATGATTTTATTACTTGTGTCTCTTAACCTTCCTGCTAGCTTTATATGTGGTTTATCTACTACCTTTACTGTATATTTGCCTTTACCAATGAGATTTTTCTTTTCATAATTTTCATATTTCTGGTTGTAGCCTTTTCCTTTCTGCTTAGAGGAGCACTTTTAAGAATTCTGTAAATCTAGTTTTGTGGTGCTGAACTCTTTTAGCTTTTGCTTGTCTATGAAACTCTTGATATCTCCTTCAAATATGAATGTAGCCTTGCCAGGTAGAATATTCTTGGTTGTAGGTTTTTCCCTTTTATCACTTTTAATATATCATGCCATTCTCTTCTGGACTGCAGAATCTGCTGAAAAGTTACCCAATGGCCTTATGGAAGTTGCCTTGTATGTAACTAGTTGCTTTCCCTTTTTGCTTTTAATATTATCTCTTCAATTTTTGCCATTTTAATTACAATGTGTTTTGGTGTAGTCGTCTTTGGGCAGATCTTGTTTGGGACTCTAATTCCTAGACCTGGATGTTTGGGGTTTTTTCCCTTTAGGTTAGGGAAGTTTTCAGCTATTATGTCTTCAAATATGTTCTTTGCCCATTTCTCTCTTTCTTCTGCTTCTGGACCCCTATAATGTGACTGTTAGTATGCTTGATGTTGTCTGTTAAACTGTCCTTATTTTTTAAAATTCTTTCCTTTTTCTTTTCAGCTTGAGTGATTTCCACTACTTCGTCTTCCAGTTTGCTGACCCATTCTTCTATATCATTTAACCTACTGTTAATTCCTTATAGTGTATTTTAAATTTCATTTATTGTATTCTTCAGCTCTGTTTCATTCTTCTTTGTATTTTCTAACTCTCTGTTAGAAACTTCTAACTTTGACTGTGTTCATCTGTTAGTCTCCCTCGTACTTTGAGCATCTTTATGATCATTACCTTGAACTCATTGTTGGGTTGATTGCTTAGCTCCACTTCACTTAGTTTGTCTTCTTGGGTTTTATCTTGTTCCTATATTTGGAACATATTCCTCTGTCACCTCATTTTGCCTAATTCTCTGTTTTTATTTCTATGTGTTTGGTAGGTTGGTTATGTTTTCCTGTCTTAGAGAAGTGGCCTTATGTAGGAGATGTCTTGTGGGGCCCAGAAGTGCACTCCTCTCTGTTCACCAAAACTACATGCTCTGGGGGTGCCCTTTAAGTGGGCTGTGGGCCCTTCTGTTGTGGTGGGCTAACTACAGTGGGCACACTATAGGTGTGGCTGGCCCCTGGTCTGGTTAATTGCCAGGCCCTGCCTAGTGTGGAGGTTGCTGGCCACACTGTTGGGTGGGTCTGGGTCCTGGCACAGCTGGCTGCATGACCTGGGGAGTCCTGGTTCTTGTGCTGGCTCACTGGGGGGCAGTGCCAGGTCATGAGGCACCTGGCTGAAGAGCCCTGGGTGGTACTGGAGCTAGTGCTGGCCCACTGGTGAGCAAAGTTGGGTCTTGAGGTTGTTGGCTCCAGGGCCAGGGATTCTGGAGCTAGTGTTAGCCTGCTCATTCATGGGAACATAGCCTGGAGAGGGTCCCAGGGCTGGTGTTGGCCTGTTGGTTCATGGGACCAATTCCTGACTTGGCTGGCTGTGGGGTCTGGGGTGTCCCAGAGCTGGTGTTGGCCCACTGGTGGCTGGGGCCGGTGCTCAGTGGTGTCCCAAGGCTGGTGCTGGACCACTGGTTGGTAGGCTGAGTCCTGGGGCTAATGCCAGCCTGCTGGAGGGTGGAGCTGGGTCCTTGAGTCTCTGGCTGAGAGGCGTGGGGATCCTGGAGCTAGGGTTGGCCTGCTGGTTGGTGGGGCTGTGTGTTGGGTCCTCTGGTGATAGGGCCTGGTCCCAGGGTTGCTGGGGATTCATGAGGTCTTATGGTAGCCAGCCTGCTGGTAGGTGAGGCTATGTCCCTGCCTGGCTAGCTGCTTGGCCTGGGGGTCCCAGGACTGGTGCTGACTGGCTGGTGGGCAGTGTTGGGTCCTGGTGGTAATAAGCTAAAAGGAGAATTCCAAAAGGGCCCTTGTCAACACCGGTGTCTTCATGGTAGAATGAGCTTTTAAAAATGGCTGCTTCCAGCATCTTTGTCCCCAGGGTAAGTCCTAGTGGCCTCCTGACTCTCTGGGAGGCTCCCCAAGATCAGCAAGTGAGTCTGACCCAGGCTCTTTTCAAATTACTGCTTCTGTGCTTGGTCTTGGAGCATGTATTGGGTTGGCCAAAAGGTTCATTTGGGTTTTCCCATAACATCTTACAGAAAAACCCGAACGAACTTTTTGGCCAACCCAATAAGATTTTGTGTGTGCCCTTTAAGGTTAGAGTCTCTGTTTTCTACAGCCCTCTGGCTCTGCCAAAAGTAAGGTCCACTGACCTTCAAAGCCAAATGTTCCAGGGACTTGTCTTCCCAGTGCAGGACCCCTAGAGTGGGAAGCCTAGTGTGGGGCTTGGATCCCTTGCTTCTAGGGGAGAGCCCTTTCAATTGTAATTATCCTTCCATTTGTGGGTCACCTGCCTGGGGGTATGGGTCTTGACTGTACAGCATCTCTTTCCCCTCCTACCTGTCTCATTGTAATTCCTTCTTTATATCTTTAGTGGTAGAGTATCTTTTCTGCTAGTTTTTAGGTTGTTCTCATCGACAGTTGCTCTGTAAATAGTTGTGATTTTGGCATGCCTATGGCAGTAGGAGAGCTCAGGGTCTTCCTACTCTGCCATCTTGGCCACACATCTACAGTTTGTCTGACTTATTTCACTCAATGCCCTCAAGGTGCATATGTGTTGTTGCAATGGCAGGATTTCCTTCCTTCTCATGGCTGAATAATTTTCCATTATATATATATGCATAATATATATATATATATATATATATAGTATATATAAAAAACACATCTTCTTCATTCATCTGTTGATGAACACTTAGGTTGTTTCAGTATCTTGGCTATTGTGAATAATGCTGCAATGAACATGGGAGTATAGATATCTCTTCAAGATCCTGTTCTCATTTCCTCTAGATATATACCCAGAAGTGGAATTCCTAGATGATATGGTAGTTCTATTTCTAATTTTTAAAGGAATCTCCATAATGTTTCCCATAGTGGCTGCACCAATTTAATTTCCAATCAACAGTGCAAATGTGTTCCCTTTTCTCCACATCTTTGCCGACACTTGTTTTTTCTTGTCTTTTTGATGATAGCTGTTCTAAGACATGTAAGATGATATCTCATTTTGGTTTTCATTTTCATTTACCTGATGATTAGTGATGTCAAGCACTTTTTCATGTACCTGTTAGCCATTTGTACATTTTTTTGGAAAAATGTCTATTCAGGTCATTTGTCCATTTAAAAAATTGGATTATTTGTGGTTTTTTGCTATTGAGTTATATGGAGTTCTGTGTATATTTTGGTTATTAACGCCTTATCAGATATATGGTTGGCAAATATTTTTTCCCATTCTATAGGTTGCTTTTTCATTTTGTTGATGGTTTCCTTTGATGTACATAAGCTTTTTAGTTTGATGTAGTCCTGCTTGTTTTTTTTTTTTTTTTTTTTTTTTTGCGGTACGCGGACCTCTCACCACTGTGGCCTCTCCCGCTGCAGAGGACAGGCTCCAGATGCGCAGGCTCAGCGGCCATGGCTCACGGGCCCAGCCGTTCCGCGGCATGTGGGATCTTCCCGGACCAGGGCACGAACCCGTGACCCCTGCATCGGCAGGCGGACTCTCAACCACTGCGCCACGAGGGAAGCCCAGTCCTGCTTGTTTAGTTTTGATTTTGTTGCCTTTACTTTTGGTGTCAGATCCAAAAAATCATTGCCAAACATGTCAAGGAGTTTACTCTGTTTTCTTTTATGAGTTTTATAATTTCAGATCTTACGTTCAGGTCTTTAATACATTTTGAATTGATTTTTGTGAATGGTGTAAGATAAGTGTCCAGATTCATTTTTTGCATGTATCAATCCAGTTTTCCCAGCATCATTTATTAACGAGAATATACTCTACCCATTGTATATTCTTGGCTCCTTTGTCAAAACTTAACTGACCATACATGCATAGGTTGATCATGGGGCTCTTTATTCAGTTCCATTAATCTATGTGTCTGTTGTTGTTGTGTTGTTTTATTTTGTTTTTATTTTTGCTAATATTTACTATTTTATTGTGATATAGTTGGAGGTCAGGAACTATGATGCCTCCATTTTTGTCCTTTTGTCTCAGAATTGCTTTGGCTATTCAGGGTCTTTTGTGGTCCCATAAAAATTTTAGGATTTTTTAAAATTTCTGCAACAAATGCAGTTGGAATTTTGATAGGGATTGCTTTGAATCTGTACACTGCTTAGGGTAGTATGGACATTTTACCAATATAAATTTTTCCTATCCATGAACATGGAATATCTTTTCATTTATTTGTCTTCTTCAGTTTCTTTCATCAATGTTATATAGTTTTCAGTGTACAGTTCACCTCCTTGGTTAAACTTATTCCTAAGTATTTTATGCTTTTTGTTGCTATTGTAAATGGGATTGTTTTCTTAATTTTTCTTTGTTTTTATTAATTTTTAAAACATCTTTATTGGAGTATAATTGCTTTACAATGTTGTGTTAGTTTCTGCTGTGTAACAAAGTGAATTATCTATACGTATACTTATATCCCCATATCCTCTCCCTCTTGAGTCTCTCTACCACCCTCCCTATCCCACCCCTCTAGGAGGTCACAAAGCACTGAGCTGATTTCCCTGTGCTATGTGGCTGCTTCCCACTAGCTATCTATTTTACATTTGGTAGAGTATATATGTCAGTGCCACTCTCTCACTTTGTTCCAGCTTACCCTTCCCCCTCCCTGTGTCCTCAAGCCCATTCTGTACATCTGTGTCTTTATTCCTGTCCTGCCCCTAGGATTCATCTGTCGATGGACACTTAGGTTGCTTCCATGACCTGGCTGTTGTAAATAGAGCAGCAATGAACATTGTGGTACATGACTCTTTGAATTATGGTTTTCTCAGGGTATATGCCCAGTAGTGGGATTGCTGGGTCGTATGGTAGTTCTATTTGTAGTCTTTTTTTTTTAAGGAACCTCGATACTGTCCTCCATAGTGGCTGTATCAATTTACATTCCCACCAACAATGCAAGAGGGTTCCCTTTTCTCCACACCCTCTCCAGCATTTATTGTTTGTAGATTTTTTGATTCTTCAATGAAATGTCTATCTAGGTCTTCTGCCCATTTTTGGATTGGATTGTTTTTTTGATATTGGGCTGCATGAGCTGCCTGTATATTTTGGAGATTAATCCTTTGTCACTTGATTCATTTGCAAATATTTTCTCCCATTCTGAGAGTTGTCTTTTCGTCTTGTTTATGGTTTCCTTTGCTGTGCAAAAGCTTTTAAGTTTCATTAGGTCCCATTTGTTTATTTTTATTTTTAATTCCATTTCTCTAGTTGGTGGATCAAAAAGGATCTTGCTGTGATTTATGTCATAGAGTATTCTGCCTATGTTTTCCTTTAAGAGTTTTATAGTGTCTGGACTTAAATTTAGGTCTTTAGTTCATTTAGAGTTTATTTTTGTGTATGGTGTTAGGGAGTGTTCTATTTCATTCTTTTACATGTAGCTTGGGTGCTGTCCAGTTTTCCCAGCACCACTTATTGAAGAGGATGTCTTTTCTC
>NC_041233.1:12323857-12326696 GCF_002837175.3 Physeter macrocephalus | reverse complement strand
CTCCACTGTATATTCTTGTCTCCTTTATCAAAGATAAGGTGACCATATGTGTGTGGGTTTATCTCTGGGCTTTCTATCCTGTTCCATTCATCTATATTTCTGTTTTTGTGCCAGTACCATACTTTCTTGATTACTGTAGCTTTGTAGTGTAGTCTGAAGTCAGGGAGCCTGATTCCTCCAGCTCCATTTTTCTTTCTCAACATTGCTTTGGCTCTTCAGGGTCTTTTGTGTTTCCGTAGAGATTGTGAAATTTTTTGTTCTAGTTCTGTAAAAAATGCCAGTGGTAGTTTGATAGGGATTGCATTGAATTTGTAGATTGCTTTGGGTAGTAGAGTCATTTTCACAATGTTGATTCTTCCAATCCAAGAACATGGTATATCTCTCCATCTATTTGTATCATCTTTAATTTCTTTCATCAGTGTCTTATAGTTTTCTGCATACAGGTCTTTTGTCTCCTTAGGTAGGTTTATTCCTACATATTTTATTCTTTTTGTTACAGTGGTGAATGGGAGTGTTTTCTTAGTTTCATTCTCAGATTTTTCATCATTAGTGTATAAGAATGCCAGAGATTTCTGTGCATTAATTTTGTATCCTGCTACTTTACCAAATTCATTGATTAGCTCTAGTAGTTTTCTGGTAGCATCTTTAGGATTCTCTATGTATAGTATCATGTCATCTGCAAACAGTGACAACTTTACTTCTTCTTTTCCGATTTGGATTCCTTTTATTACTTTTTCTTCTCTGGTTGCTGTGGCTAGAACTTCCAAAACCATGTTGAATAAGAGTGGTGAGAGTGGGCAACCTTGTCTTGTTCCTGATCTTAGTGGAAATGGTTTCAGTTTTTCACCATTGAGAACAATGCTGGCTGTGGGTTTGTCATATATGGCCTTTATTATGTTGAGGAAAGTTCCCTCTATGCCTACTTTCTGCAGGGTTTTTATCATAAATGGGTGTTGAATTTTGTCAAAAGCTTTCTCTGCATCTATTGAGATGATCATATGGTTTTTCTCCTTCAGTTTGTTGATATGGTGTATCACGTTGATTGATTTGCATATATTGAAGAATCCTTGCATTCCTGGAATAAACCCCACTTGATCATGGTGTATGATCCTTTTAATGTGCTGTTGGATTCTGTTTGCTAGTATTTTGTTGAGGATTTTTGCATCTATGTTCATCAGTGATATTGGCCTGTAGTTTTCTATCTTTGTGATGTCTTTGTCTGGTTTTGGTATCAGGGTGATGGTGGCCTCATAGAATGAGTTTTTGTTCTTCTTTCTCTAATTGCTTTAGGTGTAAGGTTAGTTTGTTTATTTGAGATATTTCTTCTTTCTTGAGGTAGGATTGTATTGCTGTAAACTTCCCTCTTAGAAATGCTTTTGCTGCTTCCCATAGGTTTTGGGTCATTGTCTTTTCATTGTCATTTGTTTCTAGGTATTTTTTTATTTCCTCTGTGATTTCTCCAGTGATCTTTTGGTTATTTAGTAGTGTATTGTTTAGCCTCCATGTGTTTGTATTTTTTACAGTTTTTCCCTGTGATTGATATCTAGTCTCATAGAGTTGTGGTCGGAAAAGATACTTGATAACAATTTCAATTTTCTTAAATTTACCAAGGCTTTATTTGTGACCCCAAGATATGATCTGTCCTTGAGAATGTTCCATGAGCACTTGAGAAGAAAGTGTATTCTGTTGTTTTTGGATGGAATGTCCTATAAATATCAATTAAGTCCATCTTGTTTAATGTATCATTTAAAGCTTGTGTTTCCTTATTTATTTTCATTTTGGATGATCTATCCATAGTGAAAGTGGGGTGTTAAAGTCCCGTACTATTATTGTGTTACTGTCGACTTCCCCTTTTTGGCTGTTAGCATTTGCCTTATGTACTGAGGTGCTCCTATGTTGGGTGCCTAAATATTTAAAATTGTTATATCTTCTTCTTGGATTGATCCCTTGATCATTATGTTGTGTCCTTCTTTGTCTCTTGTAATAGTCTTTAGTCTAAAGTCTATTTTGTGTGATATGAGAATTGCTACTCCAGCTTTCTTTTGATTTCCATATGCATGGAATATCTTTTTCCATCCCCTCACTTTCAGTCAGTATGTGTCCCTAGGTCTGAAGTGGGTCTCTTGTAGACAGCATATATACGGGTCTTGTTTTTGTATCCATTCAGCCAGTCTGTGTCTTTTGGTTGGAGCATTTAATCCATTTACATTTAAGGTAATTATTTATATGTGTGTTCCTATTACCATTTTCTTAATTGTTTTGGGACGTTATTGTAGGTCTTTTCCTTCTCTTGTGTTTCCTGCCTAGAGAAATTCCTTTAGCATTTGTTGTAAAGCTGGTTTGGTGGTGCTGAATTCTCTTAGCTTTTGCTTGTTTGTAAAGGTTTTAATTTCTCCATCGAATCTGAAGGAGGTCCTTGCTGGGCGGAGTAATCTTGGTTGTAGTTTTTTCCCTTTTGTCACTTTAAATATGTCTTGCCACTCCCTTCTGGCTGGCAGAGTTTCTGCTTTAAGATCGGCTGTTAACCTTATGGGGATTCCCTTGTATGTTATTTGTTGCTTTTCCCTTGCTGCTTTTAATCTTTTTTCATTGTATTTTATTTCTGATAGTTTGATTAATATGTGTCTTGGCATGTTTTGCCTTGGATTTTTCCTGTATGGCACTCTCTGTGCTTCCTGGACTTGATTGACTATTTCCTTTTCCATATTAGGGACGTTTTCAACTATATTCTCTGCAGATATTTTCTCAGTCCCTTTCTTTTTGTCTTCTTCTTCTGGACCCCCTATAATTTGAATGTTGGTGCATTTAATGTTGTCCCAGAGGTCTCTGAGACTGTGGT
>NC_041233.1:12312953-12323773 GCF_002837175.3 Physeter macrocephalus | reverse complement strand
TCCGTTCTTCTGCCTCAGTTATTCTGCTATTGATTCCTTTTAGAGAATTTTTAATTTCATTTATTTTGTTGTTCACCATTGTTTGTTTGCTCTTTCGTTCTTCTAGGTCCTTGTTAAACGTTTCTTGTATTTTCTCCATTCTATATCCAAGAGTTTGGATCATCTTTACTATCATTACTCTGAATTCTTTTTCAGGTAGACTGCCTATTTCCTCTTCATTTGTTTGGTCTGGTGGTTTTTTAACCTTGCTCCTTCATCTGCTGTGTGTTTCTCTGTCTTCTCATTTTGCTTACCTTACTATTTTTGGGGTCTCCTTTTCACAGACTGCAGGTTTATAGTTCCCATTGTTTTTGGTGTCTGCCCCCAGTGGGTAAGTTTGGTTCAGTGGGTTGTCTAGGCTTCCTGGTGGAGGGGACTGGTACCTGTGTTCTGGTGGATGAGGCTGGATCTTATCTTTCTGGTGGGCAGGACCACGTCTGGTGGTGTGTTTTGTGGTGTCTGTGAACGTATTATGATTTAAGGCAGCCTCTCTGCTAATGGTGGGGTTGTGTTCCTGTTTTCTAGTTGTTTGGCATGGGGTGTCCTGCACTGGAGCTTGCTGGTCATTGAGTGGAGCTGGGTCTTAGTGCTGAGACAGAGATCTCTGGGAGAGCTCTCACTGATTGACATTAGGTGGGGCCGGGAGGTCTCTGGTGGTCCAGTGTCCTGAAGTCGGCTCTCCCACCTCAGAGGCACAGGCCTGACACCTGGCCAGAGCACCAAGATGCTGTCAGCCACATGGCTTGGAAGAAAATGGAGAAGAAAAAAGAATTAAGGAAAATAAAATATAATAAAATGAAATTATTAAAATAAAAAACTAAAATAAATTATTAAAATAAAAAAAGAAGAGAGCAACCAAACTAATAAACAAATCCACCAATGATAACAAGTACTAAAAACTATAGTAAGATAAACATAAAAATCAGAAACTAGTCAGTGCCATTCTGCAGTCCCCAAGTCTATAGTTGCTCCCAAAGGCCACTGCCTCAATTTTGGGATGATTTGTTGTCTATTCAGGTATTCCACAGATGCAGGGTACATAACGTTGATTGTGAAGGTTTAATCCAGTGCTCCCGAGGCTGCACGGAGAAATTTCCCTTTCTCTTCTTTGTTCACACAGCTCCTGGGGTTCAGCTTTGGATGTGGCCCCACCTCTGCATGTAGGTCACCTTCTGGCATATGTTCTTTGCCCAGACAGGAGGGGGGTTAAAGGAGCGGCTGATTAGGGGGCTCTGGCTCACTCAGGCTTGGCGGGGAGAGAGGGGTACGGAATGTGGGGCAAGCCTGCAGCAGCAGAGGCTGGCGTGACATTGCTACAGCCTGAGGCACACCGTGTGTTATCCCCAGGAAGTTGTCCCTGGGTCACGGGACCCTGGCAGTGGTGGGCTGCACAGGCTCCCAGGAGGGGAGGTGTGGATAGTGACCTGTGTTTGCACACAGGCTTCTTCGTGGCTGCAGCAGCAGACATAGCGTTTCATGCCCGTCTCTGGTGTCCACACTGATAGCTGCGACTCACACCCATCTCTGAAGCTTATTTAGTCAGTGTTCCGAATCTCCTCTTCTCGTGCACCCTGAAACAATGGTCTCTTGACTCTTAGGCAATTCCAGACTTTTTCCCAGACTCCCTCCTGGTGAGCTGTGGCGCACTAGCCCCCTTCAGGCTGTGTTCACGCAGCCAACCCCAGTCCTCTCCCTGGGATCTGACCTCTGAAGCTTGAGCCTCAGCTCCCAGCCACCACCCGTCCCGGCAGGTGAGCAGACAAGCAACTCAGGCTGGTGAGTGCTGCTCGGTTCCGATCCTCTGTGTGGGAATCTCTCCGCTTTGCCCTCCTCACCCCTGTTGCTGCACTCTCCTCCGTGGCTCCAAAGCTTCCCACCCACCCACCCCCTGTTTACACCAGTGAAGGGGCTTTCTAGTGTGTGGAAACTTCTCTTCCTTCACAGCTCCCTCCCAGAGGTGCAGGTCCTGTCCCTATTTTTTTGTCTCTGTTTTTCCTTTTTTCTTTTGCTCTACTCAGGTACGTGGGGAATTTCTTGTCTTTTGGGAAGTCTGAGGTCTTCTGCCAGCGTTCAGTAGGTGTTCTGTAGGAGTTGTTCCACATGTAGATGTATTTTTGCTGGGAAGGAGGGTGATCTCCACGTTTTACTTGTGGGGAGGAGGGTGATCTCCACGTTTTACTCCTCTGCCATCTTGAAGGTCCTCCCAATTTCTCTTTTTTATAGTTCTTTGTTAGTATATAGAAATGCAGCTGATTTTTTAATATTTATTTTGTATTCTTCAACTTTACTGAACTTATTTATAAGTTCTACAGGGTTGTTTTTGGTGGAGTCTTTAGGGTTATCTATCGTGTCATCTGCAGAGAAAAACAATTTTACTTCTGCATTTTCAATTTGGGTGCCCTTTATTTCTTTAGTTGCCTAATTGTTCTGCTAGGACTTCCAGTATAGCGTTTAATAGGAGTGCTGAGAGTTTGCATACTTGATTTGCTCTGGATGTTAGAGGCAATTCTTTTAGTTTTTCACCGTTAAGTGTGATGTTAGTGTGGGGTTGTCATATATGGCCTTTATTATGTTGAGGTACATTCCCTCTATACCCAGTTTGTTGAGAGTTTTTATCATGAAAAGATGTTGAATTTTGACAAATGCTTTTTCTGCATCTATTGAGATGATTATATGACTTTTATCCTTCATTTATTGATGCACTGTATCCTATTGATTGATTTGTAGATGTTGAACCATCTTTACACCCCTGGAATAAATCCCACTTGATCATGGTGTATAATCCTTTTAATGTACCACTGAATTTGGTTTGACAGTATTTTGTTGAGGATTTTTGTATCTATGTTCATCAGTGATATTGGCCTGTAATTTTCTTTTCTTGTAGTGTCCTTGTCTAGCTTTGGTATCAAAATAATGCTGGCCTTGAAAAGTGAGTTTGGAGTATTCCCTCCTCTTCTATTTTTTGGAAGTGTTTGAGAAGGATTGGTATTAATTTTTATTTAAATGTTTGGTAGAATTCACCGGTGAAGTCATCTGTTGTAAGACTTTTCTTTGTTGGAAGGTTTTTGAATACTGATTTAATCTCCTTACTAATAATTGATTTGTTCAGATTTTCTGTTTCTTCATGACTCATTCTTGGTAGGTTGTATGTTTCAAGTAAGGTATATGTTTTTTTTCCTAGGTTTCCAATTTGTTGGATTATAAATATTCATAGTGATCTATTATGATCCTTTTGTATTTGTGTGGTATGTAATATTGTAATGTCTCCTCTTTCTTTTCTAATGTTATTTACTTGAGTCCTCTTTTTTTTTTCCTTCTTGGTCTAGCAAAAGTTTTATCTGTTTTATTTATTTTTTTATAGTTTCAAAAAATCAGTTCTTAGTTTCATTGATCTTTTTTATTGTCTTTGTAGTCTCTATTTAATTTTTTCCTACTGTGATAATTCTTATTTCTTCTTCTACCGACTTGAGGCTTAGTTTATATTCTTTTTCTAGTTCCTTGAGTATAAAGTTAGGCTATTTATTTGAGATCTCCCTTTTTTCTCATTGTAGTTGTTTATCTCCCAAAACTACCCTCCTAGCACTTCTTTTGCTGCTTTCCATAAGTTTTGATGTATTGTTTCCATTTTAATTTCTCTTAAGATGTTTTTTGATTTTTCTTTTGATTTCTTCTTTGACTCATTAGTTGTTCATTAGGATGCTGTTTAATTTCCACTTATTTGTAAATTTCCCTGTTTTCTTCTTGTAATTGATTTCTAGATTCATACCATTGTGATTGCAAAAGATACTTGATATGACTTCTACCTCTTAATTTTTTAAGATTTATTTTGTGTCCTAACATATTATCTATCCTGGAGAATATTCCATGTGTCTTTGAGAAGAGTGTGTATTCTGTTGCTGTTAAATGGAATGTTATGATATGTCTATTTGGTCCATCTGGTCTAATGTTAGTTTAAGCCCACTGTTTTCTTCCTGATACTCTGTCTGGATGATCTATCCATTGTTGAAAGTGGGGCATTGAATTTCTCTACTGTTATTGTATTGCTATTTCTCCCTTCAGATTTGTTAATATTTTTTGCCTTATATTTTTAGGTGCTTCTATGTTGGGTATATAAATATTTACTAATGTTATATTCTTTTGATGAGTTGATCTCTGTATCATTATATAATAACCAGTCCTTAGATGTGTGCTATATTAGAAGTCTGACCCTGATGCAGTGGCTCTCAAAGTATGCAGATGGATCCCATTCAGGATACACTGGGAGACAGGCATTTTTGCCTACTCCCTCTGCACTGAGTCCTGAGACAATAGCTGGGACAATAGCTGGGACAATAGCTGGTTAAGAACTCCTTTTTGCAGTAGTCCCTGTATCTCATGAATGGAAGCCCTGTTGGATATTAGAGCCAAGCAATCTGAGGATCCATCCCTCAGTTGACAGTGCAAAAGCTAGGGTGCAGATGCATGTGCAGGCTCCTTCCAGGGAGAGTCTGGCAACTTTGAGTGGGCTACAAAGAGGTGGCAGTGGAAATGTCCATCAGTTTCGTAGTCTCTGGGGAGCACTGCACCCAGCCCCTAGATGTGTGCTTAAATTATAATCTTGACCTTCAAGCAGCAGCTTTTGAAGTATCTAGATGCAAACCTTCCCAGGGAAAGACTGAGGGATGGGCAATTTTTCCTGCTCCTTCTGAGCTGAACCCTGAGGGAATAGTCATAGCAAGTCCTTGCATGCCCATTAGTTTGCTATAGTCTTGTGGGTCTCATGGATGCAAGCTTCATTGTCTTTCAGAGCTAGGCATTTTGGAGGGCCCATTATTCAGGTAGGAGTCTTGAAAGTTGGGGCACTAAATGTGGGGTGCAAACTATTCACTCAGGGAGAAGGTAGGGGTTGGGGTTTTCCCCCGATTGTATGATGTTATGCTGGAGGTGGGGAGAGTGGGTCTCAGTCTTTTCTGCCTATTTCTGTGTGGGTATTTTCTCATCTGCCCAATGTACAGGAGTCACTCAGCTAATTTTTGGACTTCTTTCAGAGGGAATTGTCTCATGTATAGTGGTATATTCAGTGTGTCTTTGGAAGAAGAGAAGTTCAGGAGCCTCATGTGTCACCATCCCTCTCTTCTGAGTTTTTGTCTCAGAAAATCTTTATTTCTCCTTCACTTTTGAAGTATAATTTTGCTGGGTATATAATTCTAGATTTGTTTTTTCTTTCATCATTTAAAATATTTCACTCCACTATCTTCTTGCTTGCAAGAAAATTTTTCTTCTTTTTTTTCTGAAAAAAATTATGCTATAATTCTCATCCTTTTTACTCTATAGGTAAGGTTTTTATTCTCCCCTGCCTTCTTTCAAGATTTTCTCTTTGTTTTATTCTGGAGTTTGAATATGATATTCTTAACTGTAGAGTTTTTGGTATTTAGTCTGTTGGTGTTTTCTGAATTTCTGGATGTATAATTTGGTATCTCTTGTTAAATTTTGAAATTTCTTGGCCATAATTACTTCATTTTTTTTTTTTCTGCTGTGTTGTCTCTTCTTTTTCTGGTATTCCAATTATTCTGTGTTATACCTTTTGGGATTGCCCCATAGTGCTTGGTTGTTCTGTTCCATTTTTTTCCCCTTCGGCATTTCATTTTGGAAAGCTTCTACTGATGTTTCTCCAGATTCACTGATTCCTCAGCTGTGTCTAGTCAACTGAAGAGTCCGTCAAAGGCATTCTTCATTTCTGTTACACTTTTTTTTTTCTAACATTTATATTGATTCTTCCTTACACTTTTCATCTCTCTGCTTACATTATTTATCTGCCCTTGCATATTGTCTACTTTTTCCGTTAGAGCCCTCACGTGTTAATCAAATTTATTTTAAATTCTTGGTCTGATAATTCCAAAATCTGTGTCGTATCTGAGTCTGGTTCTGATGCTTGCTTTATCTCTTCAGACTTAATTTTAGCATTCCTTGTGATTTTTGTTCTTGTTGTTGTTAAAAGCCACACATAACTTACAGTAAGAAATGAGATACATAGATCTTTAGATTTTATGTTAATCTGGCTATCAGGCTGTATTTAATGTTTGTTTGTAACTGTAGGTGACATGGCCTCAACTTTCTCTGGTGTCCTTGAGTTTGTCCTCACTATTACCTTTGCATTTCCCTGAGAACCCCTTCCTAAGGAATGTGAACCTTGCAGCTCTTTGAGTTGTAATCTGCTGTTATACTGGAGCTCTGTTGATGTGGTGGTTAGGAGTGGATTAGGAGTAGTGTTCTATAATCTTAAAATTAAATCTCAATTTTTAGTGGGCCTGTGTTACTGGGATGTGAGTTTCACAAGAGTTTCTTAACTTTTTTCCCCTCTCTGCCCTAGTTGGGTGAGACAGGAGGCTAGTGAGGACTGGGGCTGGGTAATTGCTCTTATGCCTGTGTAAGATAAGGCTCTACTGAAGTCTTTTCAGTGGAGAGTAGTCCTTTGTTATGGAGAACACAATGAACATATTTTTAAACGATTATTTTCCCCCACCCTTGCCAAATACATGAGATGATTTTTCTTGGCTCTCCATTGTAAGAACCTGGTGAGGTTCCTGGATGTATAATCCATGAAAGTGTGAGGGTTTCCCTAAAACTGCAGCCCCCAGGAACTTATCATTTTCCATGCTAGTCTACACTCAGCCTCCAGCGATTCATCAAAATAACTATTGAAGTGTTCCTACCAATTTATGGCTCTAGTGGCTTTTGCTCTGGATAAGCTGACGTCAGCTGTGTTTCTTTGTATTCTTCTGTCTCTCTAGAATTCAGAGTGGCTGTCTGCCCTGTGACCTCAGTTCTCTGATGGTCCAAGAAAACTCACTGATTTTAAGTTTATTCAACTTCTTCTTATTCTAAGGATGGAAGTGACAACATCTAAGCTCTTTATGTGTCAGAGATAAAGCCATAAGTCTCTTAATATTTACCTTTTATATTTTAAAAGCTTCTTCAAACAAGAGGCTTTGATAAATGGCCCTCTGTGAATCTAAGGTACAATTATTGTTAAAATTTTGTGAATTTGATAGACTGTTGTCATCTTGGAAAAGTAAGGAAGGAATTGCTGTTTGATGAAAGAGGATATCTTTTTTCTGCTGTCTGCGTGGGCTTGATAAAGATGTGTCCTCAGTGTAGATCACATTTGGGTCTTCTGAATCTGAAGTGAAGTTAATTGGAAGGATGTGTTGTTTTATCTTAATTAGATCATAAGTATAGCCATATGGGTCATTTATCCCCCTCTGGAAGCTTGCAGAGAGGAACCATTAAAAATCTTCCACCTTTGGCAAAATGTAGAACAAATAAAGTGGAATTTCCCCTGGCCCTGCCCCAATCTGTAGACATCAAAAAAAGAGAAGTGAAAATGGAAAATAATGGTATATCTGAACTGTTAGAAAATACACTCAAGCTTACTGGCTGGAAAATTACAAGTGTGCACACACAGAGGACTTTAACAGAAAGCAGGATCACCCTAATTTATTTCAAATGTGTCTGCTGTCCTATCAGTGAGAAATAAATCATGTCAACTTGGTAAGATGAGTAGACATTCAACTAGGCTGTGAGACAAACATGAAATTCCACACAGAGAAAGACCTGTAGGGGAACATGCTACCAATTTCTTCTGTTAGATTTTATCAGAAGCAGCCAGAGGGTAGCACAGCAGTTTGGTTTTAAATGCCAAAAATCTCTCTAAATGGACCCTTATGCCAAAGAAATGAACTACAGATGGTGTTTCTTATTCAAGGTTCACAGACACCTCCCACAAAAACCAGACAAAGATATAGTCAGGCATTCAAATGAGAATAAGAATAAACATCTAAAATTGAGAAGCTATCTGAAAAATGGCAGTAAAACTTTGATCGACTGATCATAGCAAGTAGCAGAAGACTGAATATATAGAAGGTAGGCAGATTTATTAAATAGCATCCTACTAAATAGAACCTCCAATCCTAAATAGAGCTGAAATCCTTTTAGACAAGTTAAAAAACAAAATATTATTGTACAGGTGTAACTTTTTAAAGCTCATTACCACAAGTATCTTTTAGAAACTGTTTTAAAGTCAGTTCACCTTTAGTCCAGTGGCCTGCACTGTCTGCCAGTCTATTTTCAGAAATAATCTCTGAAGAATTAAAGTCTAGAACGATGATCCTGAACCCATAAAAATAGACTTAGTTCCATTCCCCATATTTATATTTTTAAGAATGACTCATACATTTTGGAAACTCTATTTTTGCAACAGTTGTTTCTGCCTAATCCTTAGGTAATCAGAAAATCTGATTAGCATGAACATTTTATTATTGTTTAGTATTTTAGTTAATGTTTTCCTTTTATCTGTTGTCCTTTAGCTTGGACCATAGTCAAGTACAAAGTCAGTTATATTCAAGGGCATTTGGGGAGGTAGCATTCAGTCTATGAAAAAAGTAGGTCAACATCAAGATAAATTCTCTTTAGTTTATAAAAACATAACAAGTTTAAACCAAGCTAACATTCCTGTTGCATCATTTTATAATCATGAGCTATTGTACAGGAAGGGACTTGATCCATAAATACACAGGCCATTTTTTCTGAACCCTAAATCAGGCTATATGGTAATACCTTTATGGAGAATGATCAATTATTTGAAATGTTGGTCTCTCCTAAAAATTCAGGATGAAGAGTCACTGTATTCACCATTATTCTTTTCCACTGGCTTGGAAAATTTTAGAGACTTCCTGAAGAGACTGCCAAATCTATTCATTTATTCATTTAAGGTTCAGCCTTTCCAGATGCCAGGCATTCAAATATAGCAGAAGGTCTTCTAGTTTGAGTTGCTTGGTTTCTGCTTGACCCGTGCAAAAGCACTTTTCTTGAATGGAAGATGAGCCTCTTCTTAAATTTCACTGTGATGGAGAAGCATGTTTTTCCTATTCTGACAGATGTCTCACTTAAGTCTTTGTTGCAGACTTTACACCGACTGGCCTTAGCCCAGATGAAGTTTTTGATCAGTCCAGAATCTTTAATTAACAAAAGCAAAAAGCTTTGGTTGCTTCTGATTCATGTGAAGGTCAACCAGTGGAAATAAGAGCTCTAGGCCCATTTATGAGTACCCCAGAATGTCTGTAGTTATTCATTTTGAAAAAGGGAGCAAATAACAAAGATAGAGGCAAGTGTTCAAGACTTGGTCTTTTGATTCATTTGTTTGTTAGACTTTTTTTTTCCCCTTGAGGAAGAGTGGAAATGTCTTGCACTCTTTCAAAACGTGAATGTGAAGACAACAGTATGCTTAATTTGATATATAAAAAGCTGCTTATAGATCTTTAACCTTTTGCATTTTTAAGGTGATTATTATTGTTATTATTAATAATATTACCATTATCATATCTGGCTTCATCTGTTTTTTTCATGTATTTAATTTCATTCATTCAATAAGTATTTCTTAGGCAAAGCACTGACAGCATGACTGCTCTCCCCTTCCCCTGCTCATGCACATTCTCTTTTCAGGTAAACCTTAATAACCACTGATCATTTCTGGCATTCATTATTATCTGTTAAATAGCAAGTGTTTACTGTTACACTATAAGAGAATATAAATATTGACCTTTCCATGGCTTGAGTCTGTCCTGGGCACAGTCCTGGGGTTTAGGAAAAATGTGTGTGTGTGTGTGTGTGTGTGTGTGTGTTTGTGAATCAATTCGCCTTGCTTTCAGCATTTCCAGCTATACCTTTTCCTGGTACCCAATTTCTTCTTCCTTTCTCTGCTGAATACCTGTATCCCAGACTCAAAGGGCTTGACTAATCTTTCCAAGATGTTAGCTAATAGTGGCTTAGCTGTTGTCACCCAAAGGATGATTTCCTACTCCTGGGGAACATTTGAAGGGCAGAAAATCTTCGAAATTCAAGGCAATACATCTCTAATATCAGAATTTCAGGTTACTTGAGGTCTTGGTGGAGACATATTTCTTTTCGGCCAGCAGACAGCCTGTCACATGTCATTTCACACCAAGCGATCCATCACCCATTCTACTTATAATGAAATCACACTTGACCTTCTTTGTTTACAGAATTTGACAGTTAAATTTTTTTCAGACTCTGGCAGGCACACCTTCTGGATGCAGTATATTCATTCAGCTGAGATGGAGGAGGAAGGGAAGAAGTCACTGAAGTTATATTTAAGAGTCCAAGTGTTAATTCTCTTGGGAGCAGATTCTTTTGGGCTTGGATACTTTTGGGCTTGCACCAGCTCCAAGTTTGACATCTGGAAGTTGTAGATTTTTTTTTTGCGGTACGCGGGCCTCTCACTGTTGTGGCCTCTCCCGTTGCGGAGCACAGGCTCCGGACGCGCAGGCTCAGTGGCCATGGCTCACGGGCCCAGCCGCTCCGCGGCATGTGGGATCCTCCCAGACCGAGGCACGAACCCGTGTCCCCTGCATCGGCAGGCGGACTCTCAACCACTGCGCCACCAGGGAAGCCCTGGAAGTTGTAGATTTTATAGTGTTTTTCGAGCAGAAGCTCTCTTATGAGCCTAAGTATCCTTCAGTACAGCTTACTCAAATATGTGCTCAATAATTCCTTAATGACTGAGTGTATAAAGGCAATTAGTGGTTGTTCTCTTCATCAAAGAGACTATATCTGTCCTCATTTTTGTATCTGTGAATCCGAACATCAGGCACCAGTAAACCAAAAATGATTCCTTTCGGGCTTCCCTGGTGGCGCAGTGGTTGAGAGTCCGCCTGCCGATGCAGGGGACATGGGTTCGTGCCCCGGTCCGGGAAGATCCCACATGCCACGGAGCGGCTGGGCCC
>NC_041233.1:12258772-12312773 GCF_002837175.3 Physeter macrocephalus | reverse complement strand
AAAAAAAAAAAAAAAAAAAAAAAAAGATTCCTTTCAACTTATCAAAGATGATGAAGAGTAGTACTTCAGTATTCAAAACAGAGTATACAAATAGAGTTAAAAACCAATACATTTTAAAAACAATTTGGGGGGGAGGGATAAATTGGGAGATTGGGATTGACATACACACTACTATATATAGAATAGATAATTAATAAGAACCTACTGAATAGCACAGGTAACTCTATTCAGTACTCTGTAATGACCTATATGGGAATAGAATCTTAAAAAAAGTGGATATATGTGTATGTATAACTGACTCTCTTTGCTGTATAGCAGAAACTAACAAACATTGTACATCAATTATACTCCAATAAAATTTTTTTAATTTGGATTTTTAACCTTTTGATAAAACAAAAACAAAAGCAAAAACCTAGACATTAATAGTTTAGATGTAATATGACCTTTTATCCTTCTAATGAGAAATATTTTATATATTTTTCTTTCTAATTATGGAAATAACACATTCATTGGAGAAAAAAATTAAAAATCCAGAAAAAAAGTTTTTTTAAATTTATCGTTCCAAAATAACCACCATTAGTATTTTGCTGTGTAGCCTTCCATTCTTTTCA
The DNA here is from genome assembly GCF_002837175.3 of Physeter macrocephalus. Taxonomy (NCBI): domain Eukaryota; kingdom Metazoa; phylum Chordata; class Mammalia; order Artiodactyla; family Physeteridae; genus Physeter; species Physeter macrocephalus. The sequence goes on along the minus strand of NC_041233.1, from coordinate 12,312,162 downwards.
ATGAATATTGACATGTATTTCCTTTTTCGATTTTTACAGTTTGAATCATGTTAAAACATAGAGTTGTGTAACCAACCTTCTTGTCCTACATATACTTGGCTTTGCATATTGATTGATAGCGATCTAAATCGCCACATGGAAATTCCATGACACAAATTTACAGAGGCAGCTGGGCCTTTTCACTGTTAACATAGTTTTACTACTACTAACACAACATTTGTTGAAACTTCTTGCTCTTGACCTGCTTTAAGAATGTGCTTTCAAGGCCTCTGAAGTGAGGATGTTGAGTGAACTTTATAAATCACTGAGCAATCACCATATATGCTAGCCTGGGTTGCTACTGATTCCGGCTATTTAGAAATATCTGAATTCTCAGGCCCCTGCCTTCATCAGGAAGGAACATGCTGCCCCTCACAAACGGGGCAGTGCACTTTGAGAAACTGAAATTGGTTTTTCAGACAACTTGAAAAAGTGTGTATCTTTCTTCCCATCCCCTCTTTCATATCATGCTTACCCTGAAGGATTTGGAAATCCTTTCACATTTATCTACATAGCTCTTACTTTTCCTACAGAAACATTCCACTTTTCAGAAATACCAAATAAATATTTGTTGAAATCTGTGTCACGATGAATTTTCTGCCTACTACTAATAATATTATGTGCAGTAGGAGTGGGACATTTCAAATTTAGGAACAAGAATTTTTCTGCAGGAAGACTTGCCATGTGGGTTCAGCTTGTGGGTTGTTCTTCAATTATCTTTTTTTGGAAATAAATCCATTTGCTGATTTAACTCCAACTTGGATTACTCTGATTTTGCTGCTGAAGCAGGAGGAAAAACTAGTTTCTCTAAATATTTTTATAAATATTTTATCAGATTGTGTTTTGACATCCCAGAATTTTAGCTTCTGGAGTCAGAAGGAATTTAGAGAGTGCATAGATCCTTAACCTGGGGTACTTGAGTGAACTTAAGGAGTCCATAAACCCCCAGAAATAACTGACAAATGTGTGTGTGTGTATCCATTTTTCTTACAATGTCCAAGGCTTTCATTAGATTCCCAAAGGAATCCATGATGGAAAAAATGGTTAAAAAACGTCCAAAGCCCTCATTTTAAATAAGAACAAACTGAAATCCAGAAAGCTTGCCTAAGGTCAGAGACCTAGTTGATAGCAAAGGACAAGTTGTACCCTCCTCCTAAGTTCTCTTTCTAGGCAAGTGGAGTCCAGAGTTTTGTGCCATGGTGTGATGGTCAATGTTTAACAATCAGCCCTCAAAAAAAAGTATGCATATATGTAAAAACATAACTTTATTAGAAATTTTATAGACATAAAGGATGTATATCACATTATGTACAAATAATGAAATAGTATAATATACTTCCTTATAAGTTCCATGCGTCTATAACTTCCACGTGACTTGCTATTTTTTGCAAAGTCTATCCTTTTCATAATTTGCCAGCAGTAGTGTCACAAAATCAAACTGTGATGACTATCCAGTGAAGAAGTCACTTACCTCACTGACAATCAAGTGTAGTTCCAGCATAAATGATGAGTATACAAAAGTGAAGTAACCCATTCGACAATGAGGTGCGTGACTTCTTGGCTGACACTGACAGTTATTTTCAAATACTGTGATACTGACAATCTAATGACTATAGACACCCACACTTTTCAGTTTAATCTGAATTATTAACATATTCCTCATCACTTTTTTAGCCTAAACAATCAACAAAACTATACTTCAAGCCCCAATTTGCATTATTTATTGTTTTCCATAGTGTAAGTATTCCCATCATGGCAGGTTTCAAGCTAGCAATGAAATCTCACTGGCTGAGGAGTTGGGAAGAGATGCCTGATAGCACACTATTATGTAGTGTCTTCACTATTCAGAAACAATAGACATAAATAACCTCATAACAGAGACAATAGTAAAATGTAATAAAAGATTCAGAAGTGATCGTCTTTTAGTATTTTTTACCCTTATTTTTAATGTAATTTATTTCACTGTAAGTTTGTATGATTTAATTTTTAGTAATGACTGAGTTTAACAACGAACTTTCAAAGTTCCTGAAATTTTCACAGTTGGCTTTCATGATGCAGTTAAAGTCAAGTCCAGCCCACCCCTGGTTCTGTCCCTGCAGTGGTTTTCAAGGCCCTGGGCTGTGGGTGGAAAAGGAGCAAAGCTGGGCTAAGTGAGTCCCAGGACTATGAAGCATGAGGGAATCAAAACAGTGTGTGTGGCAAACACAGGGTCTACAGTCAAGGAGACTCTAAGTGCTCGAGAGGTTATTAAAGAGAATGAGATATATCTATAAGCACTAAAGGAGAAAGCTGTCCATAACTCATTAGGAAGTAAAAAGTTTACTTACCAATAAAAACTCATTGTTTTTAAGTGTCTGTGACTGTGTGTGTGTGTGTGTGTGTGTGTGTGTGTGTAGGTCAGTATACAGATACACCCTATTAACTGTGTCTAACTGGAGAACTGGTTAGGTAGAGGGAAAACTTTTACTCCTTACTTATTACCATTGTTTTTTCAATGAATAGTTGTATGTTAAGAAATGGCAAAGGCAAAAAAAAAAAGAAAAAAAGAAAAAGAAAAAGAAAAAGAAGGACTAAGCCAAAATATAAACAAAGAAACGGACAAAAACTATGGTAGGAAGCCTAGAGTCTATAACCAGGGAATATCCATAGGGAGTAAGAAAATGAGACGATTCTAAAGGCAGCAGGAGACAAATCCCAAAGAAATTTCCTTGGTACTGAAACATAGAGAAGCAGATTTGCTTCTATCAAGAAGCCTGCAGCCTTCGTGCTGGGAAGAAGAGACTTTGCCAGCAGTAAACATTCCTGTTGCCATAATCAGCTGCTCTGCCTTCTTGGTTCTTTTAACCATTTTAACAAAAAGTGTCAACATTAACAGCATTTTAGAAAAGAGAAGAATGTTATTTTCAAAGAGGTACAAGGGAGTTGGACATCAGAAACATTTTCTCACCAAATAAAAATATAATATTCATTAAAAGGAAAAAACGCAAGATGTCAATGGCTACTAATTCATAATGGACTGCACATGTTGAAAAAACTAGAAATTTCTCACAATGATAGCTGCAAAGTCCAGGGCATGTCTTCAGATGATAGTATTATAAACACCAGGAATAAAACTGTTTCCTTGAACAGGAAATGCTTAATGTTTCATTTATTTCAGAGAGCAGAACTTAACAAACTGACCTGTTATTTTTGGTTTATCTCAGTGCAAAGTGTTTTTTTCTTCCTTTCTGAAGATTGGTCATACTTACTTATAATGACAGAAGGCAATGTGTCCGTTTTGCTCCCACCCTCAGAAACAAAGTAATTCAGAAAGATTGACAGTGAAGGAACAGAAAAAATGTCTGACCACTGAAAACCAAAGCACAGTACGTGTCACATTATTAATATTAGAAAGAGTTTAATTCAAATTAATATTAGAAAATTAATAATTTATTAATCTAATATATTAGTATTTATTAATCTAATTATATTAGAATTAATAATTAATTAATTGTAATATAATTTCTAATATTAGAAAAAGTTTAATTCAAACCTATGCTGATAGTATACTGAGGATCAAGCAAATCGGAAGAATAAGTTAAAATTCCTGTAAGATAGTCTTCTGAAGGAAACTGGTTGGCTAGAGAAAGAATGAGATTTTGTTAATAATCAGTTAATTATATTTTGAATCAAACTATTGATAATTTCATGAAGTTCAAATTCAGTAGTGGAGGGAGATATAAGAGTTGCCCAGCTTATGCACGATTAAGAATGTTTGTGTTACTATATATAAAATAGATAAACAGGGTCTTACTGTATAGCACAAGGAATTATATTCAATATCCTGTAATAAAGCATAATGGAAAAGAAGATTAAAAAGAATATATATGTATAAGAGTCACTTTGCTGTACAGTAGAAACTAACAACATTGTAAATTAAGTATACTTCAATTAAAAAAAAGAATAAGTTTGTGTTAGAATACTTGCTAAACTTAAATGTTTCTTTAAAGCCATCCTAAACCTCCCTGGATGGTACAGATGATTATTATTTTGATGTTTATCCTTCTCCTTTTTCCTTTTTATAAGTGGTGTAAAAGAAAAGAAAAATGATGAGCAATTTATAATTAAGAAGGCTTGACCAAGCATCGGGGGCGGGGGGCACTGGGTCACTACTGTGTTACCCTCACCTGTGCTCATATCTGGGAATGTCTGAAACCATGATGCTGACCTTGGCTGAACCTAAATGCAGTGTACTATATTCCTGGGCACTAAGATAAGGTGTAAACAGCTAGTCAGCATTATTTATAGAAAACGTACTGAGAGATTTTTTTGCATCTGACTTGTATTTTCTTGGTTCTGCTATTGAGAACGGTCAATGTCCTGGCTTTGGCTATGTGACCAGAAGGGTACAAAAGACTCCTCTTTGAGTAAGTCGTTCTTCTGAGACCAAGTATCACGCATGTATCTTGGAGGTTCTGGACCTGAAGACAAAGCCCATCCTGTGAAATTGGGAAAGGACACTAGAATCTGTGCCTAGAAACTTGTTCCTCTCTGATGTTTGCCTGGGCTTTATTTCTGCTACTGTACTGTAATCCCTTACCTTCATTGAAACCTTTCCTGAGTACAACTTGAGGAATCCATGCATTCTTTCAGTTATCTAAGCCTGTATAATTACTGCAGCAAAGCTAATTTTTCTTCCATACACTTTAACAGTGACTCAGAAAGATTGAATAGGCAAAGATACATCAGGCAACTACAAAACAAAGGAACACAGACATCACATGACTATTATCAGGCAATCCTCCATTCATGGGTAAAAGTCTTTAACAGTATAAAGATGAGTTTATAATGATAAATAGTATTGGCCTTGGCCAAAAAGTGCCTTCAGTTTTCAAGTAAAAATAAAGGAAATTTTTCATTTTCACCAAGAACTTTATTAAACAACATATTTACTCTTTTGTTCCACAACCTTCTGCCGTTTTTCAGGCAACTTCATAATTCCATTTTCCCAAAACTTTTTATCTTTTTGAGCAAAAAACTGTTCCAGGTGCCTTTTATAGTCTTCCAGGGAATTGAAATTTTTTCCATTAAGAGAATTTTGTGAAGACCTAAATAAATGGAAATCTGAAGGTGCAGTGTCTGGTAAATATGGCAGATGAATCAGAGCTTCCCATCTAAGCTGTAACAGTTTTTGCATGGTCATCAAAGAAACATGCCATCTTGCGTTAGTCTGATGGAAGATTATGCGTTTTCTGTTGACTAATTCTGGACACTTTTCATCGAGTGCCGCTTTCAGTTGATCTAATTGGGAGCAGTACTTGTTAGAATTAATCGTTTGGTTTTCTGGAAGGAGCTCATAATAGAGGACTCCCTTCCAATCCCAACATATACACAATATCAGCTTCTTTGGATGAAGACCGGCCTTTGATGTGGTTGGTGGTGGTTCATTTCGTTTGCCCCACGATCTCTTTCATTCCACATTATTGTACGGTATCCACTCTTCATCACCTGTCACAATTTGTTTTAAAAACAAAACATTTTCATTATGTTTAAGTAGAGAACTGCATGCGGAAATTTGGTCAAGAAGGTTTTTTTTGCTTAACTTACCTGGAACCCAAACATCAAATTGATGAACATAACCAAGCTGGTGCAAATGATTTTCAATGTTTGATTTGGATATTTTGAGTATGTGGACTATCTCCCGCGTGGTGTAACATCGATTACTCTCAGTTAATGTCTGGATTTGATCGCTATCAACTTCAATTGGTCTACCCGACCATGGAGCATTGTCCAGAGAGAAACCTCCAGCACAAAACTTTGCAAACCACTTTTAACACGTTTGATCAGTCACAGCACTTTCTCCATACACTGCAGAAATCTTTTTTTGTGTGTTTCCATTGCGTTTTTACCTTTCTTGAAATAATAAAGCATAATGTGCTGAAAATGTTGGTTTTTTCTTCCATCTTCAATATTAAAATTGGCTACACAAAAATTCACCAGTTTTAAGTTTTTTTAAAAAATGCACGCCGAGATGACAGCTGTCACATACAGTCTAACAAACTGTTTCGAATGCAGTTATGGACAACTAATTGCTACTAGAGCCATCTTATGGGAAAAAACCAAATGAATCTTTTGGCCAACCCAATACAATTCACAATGACAATATAACTGAATCTTTTGGAGCAAATACAGCATTATGGGAAGACTAACACAAATCTCAAAATCAGAAAGGAAGGTGGTATATGATCACTGGACAAGCAGCTCTGTGTCCTTTTGGTCATCACACAATTGTGACACAATGATTACCTGCTCGGGCTCTGCAGACAGAAAGCCAAAGTTAACATCCTAGCTCTTTACATTTCACAAGCTTCACATCTAGCTCTGTGATGCTGTTCAAGTTATCTAATCACTTTAATTGTGTTTCCATAGAGCAAAAAAGGGGATGATGACAGTATTACCTACTTCATTGGTTACTCTTCGGGTTTAATGAGATAATACATGTAAAAGTGCTTGGCATTTAGTAAGAGCCAAATAAAAGTCAGATGTTTTTATTTTGAAAAGTATTATAACAACCTTGTTTTGAAGGTTAGTATCATTTCTCCCAATGTCTTCCTTCTGGTTATCTTGACCACTGGGATGGAGGAAATGAAGATCTGCTTTTTCACTTACCATACTCCATAATTTAAGAATCCCATTTCATAAAAGGGGATTTACAAAAAAGTGACCTGTTCTTCTTTGGGTGTATGATTAAAAAACAACAACAACAGCAACTTTGTCTCTGAGAACTATAGCCCCCCAAAAGAATCTATTCTATCTTATTTCCATTGCTCTAACAATCTTTTAAAATCTTTAAAAAAATTTTTTTATTTTATATTGGAGTATAGTTGACTTACAATGTTGTGTTAGTTTCAGGTGTACAGCAAAGTGATTTAGTTGTACATATACATCCATCAGTTCTTTTTCAGATTCTTTTCCCATGTAAGTTATTACAGAGTATGGAGTAGAGTTCCCTGTGCTATATAGTAGGTCCTTGTTGATTATCGATTTTATATGTAGTAGTGTATATATGTTAATCCCCACCTCCTAATTTATCCCTCCTCCCATCTTTCCCCTTTGGTAACCATAAGTTTATGTATTTATTTTTCTATTCTATCAGTTTTATTCTTTTTAAAAAAATTTTTAAATTTTATATTGAAGTATAGTTGTTTCACAATGTTGTGTTAGTTTCAGGTGAACAGCAAAGTGATTTAGTTATACATATTCATATATCTATTCTTTTTCAGATTCTTTTCTCATATAGGTTATTACAGAGTATTGAGTATAGTTCCCTGTGCTATACAGTAGCCCTTTGTTGATTATCTATTTTACATATAGTAGTGTGTATATGCCAATCCCCAACTCCCAATTCATCCCTCCCCCCCACTTTCCCCCCTTGGCAACCACAAGCCCACCCTCTAAGTCTGTGAGTCTGTTTCTGTTGTGTAAACAAGTTCACCTGCATCATTTTTTTAGATTCCACATATAAGTAATATCATATGATATTTGTCTTTGACTTAGTTCACTTAGTATGATAATCTCTAGGTCAGTCTGTGTTGCTGCAAATGGCATTATTTCATTCTTTTTGATGGCTGAATAACATTCCATTGTATATATGTACCACATCTTCTTTATCCATTCATCTGTTGATGGACACTTAGGTTGCTTCCATGTCTTGGCTTCGGTAAATAGTGCTGCAATGAACATTGGAGTGCATGTATCATTTCGAATTACGTTTTTTTCCAGATATGCTCAGGAATGGGATTGCTGGATCAAATGGTAGCTCTATTTTTAGTTTTTTAAGGAATCTCCATACTGTTCTCCATAGTGGTTGTACCAGTTTACATTCCCATCAACATTGTGGGAGGGGATTTATTGTTTCTAGACTTTTTGATGATGACCATTCTAACTGGTGTGAGGTGATACCTCATTGTAGTTTTGATTTGCATTTCTCTAATAATTAGCAGTGTTGAACATCTTTTCATGTGCTTTTTGGCCAGCTATATGACTTCTTTGGTGAAATGTCTATTTAGATCTTCTTCTCATTTTTTGGTTGGGTTATTTGTTTTTTGATATTGAGCTGTATGAGCTTTTTGCATATTTTGGAGGTTAATCCCTTGTCGTTTGCTTTGTTTGCAAATATTTTCTCCCATTCTGTGGGTTGTCTTTTCGTTTGGTTTATGGTTTCCTTTGCTGTCCATTTTAAGTTTAATTAGGTCCCATTTGTTTACTTTTGTTTTTATTTTCATTACTCTAGGAAATGGATCAAAAAAGATATTGCTGGGATTTATGTCAGAGTGTTCTGCCCATGTTGTTTTCTAAGAGTTTTACAGTATCCAGTCTTACATTTAGGTCTTTAATCCATTTTGAGTTTATTTTTGTGTATGGTGTTAGAGAATGTTCTAACTTCATTCGTTTACATATAGCTGACCAGTTTTCCAAGCACCACTTATTGAAGAGACTCTTTTCTCCATTGTATATTCTCACCTCCTTTGTCATAGATTAATTGACCATAGGTGCATTGGTTTATTTCTGAGCTTTCTATCCTGTGTCATTGATCTATGTGTCTGTTTTTGTGCCAGTACCATACTGTTTTGATTACTGTAGCTTTGTAGTAACCATAAGTTTGATAATATTTTAAGCAAGATGTCTAAGTCCATGGAGCATAGTAATTGGATACCCTTTATGTGACCTAGTTAACAGAAACGATAAAAATCTATTAAAAATATTTAGCAATTTGACCTTTGGAGTTGGACTCAAGGCTGAATGGCAAAAGCCATAATTTAGTACCTAAATAGCTTTATAATCTTATTTGTACCTATTTTACTGAAGATTATTTGAAAAAAAATATTCTGATGTGAAAATGATATACCACCTTTAAGTGCTTCATTGGGAATAGCATTTGAAAGACTAATGACAAGCATCCTTTTCTACTTAGCCCTAGTATTTTGAATTCCACATATAAATCATTAATAAATGATTTTATTATATTTGGAGAACTACATATGTGAATTAAAATGGCATCACTTCATTTTGCTGCATATAACCTTGTTGACTCATTTTTCTTTTGAGATCTATTAAGCAAAGTCTTTGAGGGAAATTTTTTTAAGTTTATTTATTTTTGGCTGTGTTGGGTCTTCATTGCTTCACACAGGCTTTCTTTTTTTTTTCTTTTTTTTTTTTTTTTTTTCTGTACACCAGGGAAGCCCCAGGCTTTCTTTAGTTGCGGCGAGCGGGGGCTACTCTTCGTTGTGGTGCGCAGGCTTCTCGTTGTGGTGGCTTCTCTTGTTGCAGAGCACGGGCTCTAGGCGCACAGGCTTCAGTAGTTGTGGCTTGCAGGCTTCACTAGTTGGGGCTTGCGGGCTCTAGAGTGCAGACTCAGTAGTTGTGGCGCACAGTCTTAGTTGCTCTGCGGCATGTGGGATCTTCCCGGACCGGGGCTCTAAGCTGGATCCCTTGCATTGGCAGGTGGACTCTTTTATTTTTTTTTTTTAAGACTATTTTCTTTGCATCCTTTTAAAAAAAATTTATTTATTTTTGGCTGCTTTTGGTCTTCAGTGCTGTGTGCAGGCTTTCTCTAGTTGTGGTGAGCAGGGGTTACTCTTCATTGCAGTGCATGGGCTTCTCATTGCAGTGGCTTCTCTTGTTGTGCAGGCAGATTTTTAACCACTGCACCACCAGGGAAGCCCTTTGGGGGAAATTTTAATTTGAGACAAAGCTTATATTTCCATTCACCAAAATTAATTCCACATCGGCTATGTCCTAAAGGAACTAGAAACAGCTTAAATCATTATCATTATTAAGGAAAAGGAGTCTTAGATTTTTATTAACTTAATTTTTCATACCAAAAAGGTAAGAATATGGGGAACTGATACTGGGTAATAGTTAGAAATAGTCTTCCAAATTAGGGTACCAGAGCCACATAAATTAAAATATTTATAAGTTGACATTGATCCATTGTTCCCTCTTTTCTCTCTTAGAATCACATGAGTGAAATAAGGAAATTTTATTTTACGATAACAACAATTGCATTTGCTTAGAGTGATTATTTGTAGAGCTTCAAAGAGGTAATTGTCTTCAACAGATTGAATAGATTTTGAGCAGAATACTATGCAGTAGCCTAGACAGAACATTGTAATACATGCTGGAAGTGAGGGAAGAGGAAGCAGGTAGTGGGAGGAAGAAAGATATAAGATTTAAGAAAACTTGTAGTATACCGAAGGAGACTGGGCAGTTAGAATAATCAAGGTCTTCTATTATGTGTCAAATGAGTGGTAAAGAGAGTAAATGAGGTCACATTTTACATGAATTTGACATTGAACAATGCATTAATGACACTCATGTTTTGGCCTCCAAATTTTAAAAAATTTGCCCAATTTTCACAGCTGGCTGGGCGTACTGTAAATTGTGTTTCATGTTTTGACTGTGGCAAAACGTTGGTACCACTTTAGTTGGTAAATAGAAATACCCAACACTGTCAGAGTTGCTTACTATTGTCTATATACATGTTATTTTGATGACTACTGTACTATCATTTTCACACTCATTATTATAATTTAAAATGATTTTTCTGTAACAAAGTCATTTAAGTATTCATTACGTGGTCATGCTAGTATAAGAGCTAATGCTAATGTTTAAAAAAATGCCCCAAACGAAGATCTTTGGAACAAAAAAATAAAGGTGATGAATCAGATACATAAAAGAAGCTAAAGTAATCCCCACCCTCCAAGAATTTCTTCTAAAGAGTAGAGATGATGGTGAAAAAATATGCAGAATTAAAGAAAATCTACAGTGTTATACGTTAAAATATACATCTCCTCTGTGAGAATATTCACATGAAAATATATCAGTTTTGAATTATATGAGGTCCTCAGATATATACTCCTCATATAAAACATTATTGCTAGTACCCTAAAGATTCACAGGAGGGATGACATGTCTAGAAATGGCAAATTTATAGAGACAGAAAGTAGATTAGTTGTTCCTGATCTGGGGATACAACTGGGATTAACTGTAAATGAGCATGAGGGATCTCATTGGCATGATAAAATGTCTAAAATGAGTCTAATGGGGCTAAAATCAAGGTGTTAGCAGGGCTGTATCCTTTTGCAGGCTCCATGAATAAGTCTATTCCTTACTTCTTCCAGCTTCTAGGGGCTTCTGGCATTCCTTGGCTCCTGACTGCATCACTCCAATCTTTGCATCCACTGGCACATCACCAACACCCCCTATCCCTACCCCTCTAACCCTCTGCTTCTCTCTTATAAAGATCCTCGTGATTACATTTAGGGCTCCCACGTCATCCAAGGATCATCTCCCAAATCAGGATCCTTAACTTAATGACCTCTACAAAGACCCTTTTGCCACATGTAGTAACACATTCACAGGTTCTGTAGGTTAGGACATCTTTGAGGGCCATGATTCAGCCTACAGTAGGTGGGTAGAGAGAAGAAGGCAGGGACTTGGATTTGTTCAGCTTTGCTCTCTCTATGCTTAGCACTATACTCAGTGCCTGGTGAATATGCATTTGCCAAATTGAGAAGAGGACAGGAGGAAAAGTCCAAAGGTGGGAATAAGCGGTATGTGGCCTGGGGACTCTGACTAGATTGTTAGATGTGGACTGAAGGATTCTAGCATGAAGGGGGGTTGAAACTGGAGTAGAAAGGCAGGTTGGGGCCACATTACTGAGTACCACAAATATCAGGCTTTTAGACTTAAACTCGTGAGGAATTATTAAAGGCTTTTGATTATGGGAAATAAATGATTATAGGGGGTTTTGATAAAAGGTTAATCTGGCGAATACCAACCAAATTAGAGAGGAAATACTGGAGGCGGATATACATTTAGAGGTGACTTCAGCAATCCAGCCATGAAACGATGAGGTTTCAGCTTTAGCTGGAGTGGTCCTAAGAATGACAAGACAGAAGCTGAAACAATATGAATAAAGAATTGCCAGCATTTAATAGTTGAGTCACTATAAGGGGGTATAACTGTTAAGATTAACTGTATTTGACACATATATACTAATATGTGTAAAATAGATAACTAATAAGAACCTGCTGTATAAAAAATAAATAAAATTAAATTTAAAAAAAGATTAATTGTATTTGTGCTACAAGGAATATAAATTCCAATGTAATTAAAGTTGTTTATTTTCTTTTATAACATAGAGACTGAAGGTATTTGGCTGTGAATTCACATAAGCAATTTTTCCTATGAAAAATTCTTGAGCAAAACCCAGATGGGAGTATTGGGCTACTGGGAGTTAGAACAATCTTTCTGAAATAAAGTGGGAAATGTAAATACAAAATAAACAATGTTACCCCTGCAAAATGGAATGGGCTGGAAGAATGTTACCCTTAGGAACTTTCAAGTGTTTCTCAACAATAAGTGATACTTGACTAGGTGCTCACCATCCTTTGAATGACCTTGAGAGAAGGCAAACTATAAGCTCAGGACTTGTATAAACCTCACAGCCTTGGACCATTTCAGATCCTTTGCTGTCTATTGATTGTATCTGCCATTGGAGTTGGAAGGTGTGAGGAATAGGAAATGTATTTTTTAATGGCTATTTAGTGATTTTTGGCAACGACCGTATCTCCTTTCTCTCTAATATCTTAAGAAAAAAAAAAAGAAGAGAGCCTTTAGGTCATCTTTGGTGGTCACATATGGGCAGGAAGCAGAGTAAAAAGCCTTTTTATACAAAAGTTTTTCCTTTATAATTATACACAGCTGTCTGAAAATCTTTTAAAGTTCTTATTATATTGCAGATATGGTGAACTCATAAGTACACAGATAAGGAGAGATTGAATATTGGCAATTTTCAAAAAACAAGAGGACATAAACTAATAATCCTGAAATTAACCAAGTTACTGATGGTTTGAAAAAATAGGCTGAATTACCTTGAAGGTATTCTAGGATCATAAATACGGTAACACTAAACATTAATTCCACTCTTTACTATAACTTTAAAAAGGAAGCTTCCCAGAGCAGAAACTTTGGCTGTCTGTACATGGCATTCAACCCTGCCTGCATATCCCAATGAGTCCCTTCCATCACTGAAGGTTTTTATAATTTCATGAAGCAAGAAGACATGAAAGTTTCAACCACTACCATGCTTTAAGAGAAAAGTTTAAAAACGTTGGTTGTTTATCAGTGTGATAAAAGAAAATATCCACAGTCACAAGAGCAAGTCACATGCCTTGCCCAATTCTGCAGTATTCTCCCCAACACCCGAGGTGTCAGTTTTCCTTTCAGGCAGGAGCAGTTTCTTGTATTTCAGTCATAAATTAGACCACATTTACCAAATGGCTTCCATCTTACGGCCTCTCTCTCACTCTCCCTTCTGCTCTATGCCGGCAGCGGGCAGGTGATTTGAGAAGTTTTACTCTCCAGATTTGGAATTCTCTTCCCAGGTCGTGTGGGCTCAGACACTATCCTGCAAACTGGCTCTCTCTACACATGTGTCTGAGAGAGTTTAGGATTTAGAGTCACAAGGGCAGTAGAAGACCTATGCCTTTTGTTCCAATTCCATTTCTTCACCTCTGCCTCAGGGGTCATCAGATGCTGGCTTGAAGGGTACTTTTTTTTTTTTTTTTAAGTATAGTTGATTTACAGTGTTGTGTTAATTACTACTGTACAGCAGTATGATTCATTTATACATGTATATATTCTTTTTTTAATATTCTTTTCCGTTATGCTTTATCATAGGATATTGAATATAGTTCCCTGTGCTATACAGTAGGACCTTGTTTATCCATTCTATATATAAAAGCTTACATCTGCTAATCCCAACCTCCCACTCCATCCCTCCCCCAACCCCCTCCCCCTTGGCAACCACCATTCTGTTCTCTATGTCCATGAGTCTGTTTCTGTTTCATAGATAGGTTCATTTGTGTCATATTTTAGATTCCACATATAAGTGATATCATATGGTTATTGTCTTTATCTGACTTACGTCACTTAGTATAGTAATTTCTAGGTCTATCCATGTTGCTGCAAATGGCATTATTTCATTCTTTTTTATGGCTGAGTAGTATTCCATTGTATATATGTACCACATCTTCTTTATCCATTCATCTGTCGATGGACACTTAGGTTGCTTCTATGTCTTCTTGGCTATTGTGAATAGTGCTGCTATGAACATAGGGGTGCATGTATCCTTTTGAATTATAGTTTTGTCTGGATATATGCCAAGGAGTGGGATTGCTGGATGATATGGTAAATCTATTTTTAGATTTTTGGGGAACCGCCATACTGTTTTCCATGGTGGCTGCACCAACTTACACTCCCACCAGTAGTGTAGGAGGGTGCCCTTTTTTTCACACCCTCTCCAGCCTTTGTTAATTGTAGATTTCTTAATGATGGTCATTCTGACTGTTGTGAGCTGATACCTCCTTGTATTAATAATCTTGATTTGTATTTCTCTTATAATTAGTGATGTTGAGCATCTTTTCATGTGCCTATTGGCCATCTGTATTTCTTCTTTGGAGAAATGTCTGTTTAGGTCTTCTGCCCATTTTTGAATAGGGTTTTTTGTTTTTTTGTTGAGTTGTATGAGCTGTTTGTATATTTTGGAAATTAAGCCCTTGTTGTTTGTATCATTAGCAAATCTTTTCTCGCATTCTGTGGGTTGTCTTTTCCTTTTGTTTATGGTTTCCTTTGCTCTGCAAAATCTTGTAAGTTTGAGTAGGTGCTATTTGTTTATTTTTGTTTTTATTTCTATTGCCTTGGGTGACTCACCTAAGAAAACACTGGTATGATTTATTTCAGAGAATGTTTTGCCTATGTTCTCCTCTAGGAGATTTTTGGTGTCATGTCTTATATTTAAGCCTTTAAGCCATTTTGAGTTTATTTTTGTGCATGGTGTGAGGGTGTGTTCTAACTTCATTGAGTTACATGCAGCTGTCCAACTTTTCCAGCACCACTTGCTAAAGAGAGTATCTTTTTCCCATTTTATATTCTTGCCTCCTTTGTCAAAGATTACTTGATTGTCAGTGTGTGGGTTTATTTCTGGGCTGTTCTGTTCCATTGACTTATATGTCTGTTTTTGTACCAATACCACACTGTTTTGATTACTGTAGCTTTGTAGTATTGTCTGAAGTCTGGGAGGGTTATGCCTCCTGCTTTGTTTTTTTCCCTCAGGATTACTTTGGCAATTCTCAGTGTTTTATGGTTCCATATAAGTTTTTGGATTATTTGCTCTAGTTCTGTGTGAAGGGTACTTTTAAAATTCAATCCCACTCTTGTCCCTTGAGTAGAGAGGAAACTTCCAGGGGCAGGAAAGAGGTGGTGGTCAGCAGAGCATTGTTTCATCCCTGGCTGTACTATCACTGAATTCCTTCACACTTAATTGTCCTCCATATAACTTGGTATGACCAGTTTGGAGAGTCATGTGGCTATATTGAGTAAAGATAAACATGCATATATACTCTGGCCAGCAATTTCACTCTAGGTGTAGTGCTTGAGAAGCTTTCACACATAAGAAGATACATACAAGAGAGTTTGTTGGAGCTTTGTAATAGCAAAAAAAAAAAAAAAAAAAAGGAAGTAGCCTAAATGTTTATCAGTGGGAAAATGGATAAATTGTGGCATGTTGTTAAAATACAGTTTTATTCAGCAGTAAAAAGTGAACCAGCTAGAGGTTCCACACCTCTCATTTATAGAAATACTATGTATGCATAGAAATGCATATATATATGAGAACAATGATACATATTTCAATGGAGGCATATACATTGAAATGAAAATTGAGTTAAATTAAATTTAAATTGAACAATTTTTAAAAAATTGAATAAATTAAATTGAAAATGAGAGACACCAAATTTTGGAGAATGATTAATTCTGGGTAGGGATATCAAGAAATAGAATTGTAGAGAGGTGCAAAAGGGTTTTAACTGTAATATTTAAAAATTTCAGGCCATGTGTGGGATACACATATGCTCATTACCTTATTTTATATACATTTTCATATGCTTGAAATATTTTATTTCTAGGAATCTTCCAAACCCCTGAGAGATGCCAATAATATGACATATTGAACATTTACAAAAAGAGAGGTATATTTTAGATCAAAATACAAGTAATAACTGATTTCTCCTGAGAAGCTTTGCTGTTTTTTTTTCACTAACAAGGTAAATCACTCACTATTAATATTTCCCATTTCCTTTGCCTGCCTGAAAGCTCAGAAGCAAACTTGAGCTCCAACTTTAATAACCAAGTAATATCTGTACGCTTTCTCCCTGAACTTGATTTTCTATCAAAATGTGCATTTTCCCTGATCCTGCATTTGTTTATTCTATTTTGTAGTGCTATAGCCTCTTCCCCATTCTTTGAGGGAGAAAAAGAGTTATAAAAAATATAAAAATATTTTTCACGTTCTAGTTTTCTCTCTGTTCACACAAACAAACAGTATTTGCACAGGGCAGGACTGTGCATCTGCTTGTTTACCTTTGTACCCCTCTGTGTCTAGCATAGTGTCTGGCACACAATGGGCATTTCATTATTTTCTGATTAAATGAGTTTAATAAATCCACAAATTTATCCTTAAACAAATCTTGATTATTTACACATTTCAGAGGTATCCAGTTTGTCTTGTTACAAATTTAGCTTTAGTAAACATCTTGGTGAATAGAGTTCTGGGTTATTTACTAAGGTTATTTTTCCAGAAGTAAAATTTCATGGGTCAAAAGATATGAGCACTACTCAGCCATAAGAAGAAATGAAGTTGAATTATTTGTAGTGAGGCGTTTGGACCTAGAGTCCATCATACAGAGTGAAGTAAGTCAGAAAGAGAAAAACAAATACTGTATGCTAACGCATATATATGGAATCTAAAATAAGTAAATATAAAAGGTACTGCTGAACCTAGCTGCAGGGCAGGAATAAAGAGGTTGACATAGAAAATGGACTTGAGGACAAGGGGTGGGTTGACGAAGCTGGGGCGAAATGGGAGTAGCATCGACATATATACACTACCAAATGTAAAATAGTTGGCTGGTGGGAAGCAGCCACATAGCACAGGGAGATCAGCTAGGTGCTTTGCAATGACCTAGAGGGGTGGGATAGGGAGGAGGGGAGGGAGGCTCAAGAGGGAGGGGATATGGAGACACGTATATGCATGTGGCTGATTTGCTCTGTTGTACAACAGAAACTAACACGGTATTGTGAAGCAATTATACTCCAATAAAGATCTATTAAAAAAAAAAGTACATGTACACCTTCCCTGTGTCTCAGCAATTCACTTCTAGAGAAAGAAAAAAATATATGTCCATAAAAAGAAAAAAAAAAAGTCACTTTGACTCCTGTGTTCATTGTACCAATATACCCAGTAACCAAAATGTAGAAACAACTCAAGTGTTCATCAACAAATGAATGCATAAACAAAATGTGGTCTATACATACAATGGGATATTATTAACCCATGAAAAGGAATACATTTGTTATATATGCTGCAACATGATGAACTTGAAAATATGCTATGTGAAATAAGGCATTGACAAAAAGACAAATATTGTTAATTCGATTTATATGAAATAACTAGATAGGCAAATTCATAGAGACAGAAAGTAGAGTAGAGGTTCCCAGTGGCTGGGAGAAGAGGGGGATGGGAGATACTGTCTTATGTTTATAGTTTCTTTTCGGGATGTTGGAAAAATTTGGAAACACAGAGCAGTGATGGTTGCACAACAGTGTGAATGTAATTAATACACTGAATTTAACCCTGAAAATGATTAAAATGACATATTTTATGTCATATATATTTTATCACAATAAAAAAATTTAACCCCTCCCCCCCAAAATATATGAGCACTTAATGGCTATTGAAATGTTTTTCCAAATTGCTCTCCAAAAAAGCTTTTACCAGTTTCTACAGCAACAAGCAATGTATGAGGGTAACATTTCCCCATAACACTATCTGTGTTTATGCAAAATTTTGTTTTCTGTTTTGAAATTTAATAGATGTAAAATTATAGCTTGATGTAGAGTTAATATTTTTTAAATGTCAGTTTACCTACAATTTTTAGCTATAGAGTTAATATTTTTTAAATGTTAGTTTACCTACAATTTTTAAGGTGAACTTTATGTGCTTTTGTGAAAAGTCACTTGACTTTTCTAGACCTCATCATAGATTTTCATCATTTAATATAAACCAGCAGAGAAAAATCACCGATGGAAACTCTTGAGGCTTCTTAATTCCTCAAAACTGCCTTTATGACCTATGGATAATAAACCTCTTTGGGCTTTGATTCCTCATCTATAAACTGGAGATGAGAATATGTACCCTGGATGCCTATTGTATGACAGATCATGTATATAAAATACTTACTACCACATGGCAGGTATCCAGTAAATAATAACTATTATTATTTTAATTTTAACCTATAAAATTAGGTTCATGATCTAGATGAACACTGAGTTCATTTCCTGGTCTGTGTGCATAAGGAACAAATATATACTAATGACGGATTCTTTTCATAACCCATCTTGAACTACCTTAAGCAAAAAGTGGAATTTACCAACAGAAGGGTAGAATAGTGAGGAAGAAGAAAGGGGAGGGGTCTAGCAGGGCTTCTAAGTACAGAAGCCCTCAATCCTGATATTGCCAGAATGTTCTCTCATCAGCTCCTATCTTTGCATCTGAGTGCCATTCTCTTTCTCTACAGGTGGACTTTCCCCACACACCTGCCGGAAGCCCCCAGGTTTTACACCTTACAATTTCAGTTTTTGAGGAGAGAGTGTCTGACAGGTTCCCTCATGTTCTGAGTCCAAATAGGGAAGGGGCTTTTTGACCTAGCTTGGCTCAGGTGCCCATACCCCCAAGTTTGAATCAACTCTGGCTGAGGTGAGGGTATGTTTGGGTCACTTGAGAATTTAACAGCTTCTACAGAAATTGTCAAGAAAAAGAGAAGGGGTATTTCCAGAATAAATGAGGGATGAACAAAACTTTCACTCTTGATCATAAAGTTGAATGCTCAAGAACCTCTTGCCTGGGAGGGATTGAACTTTTGGGGATAGATATTCTTACCAGATCTGGGATAAAAACATGATTTAGAATAAAGTATTAGGTTCTGAGTGGTAGGAGGGTGAGCCAATGCTGTATAAGAAGAGTGTGTGTGTGTGTGTGTGTGTGTGTGTGTGTGTGTGTGTGTGTGAGTGCTTTGAAGGTCTTGCAAATTATCCTTGCTCAAGGTGCTCAAGAAATAATGGTTGAATGAGGAGAAACATTTAATAAATAGCCAAGCACAATACTTGGCTCATAATATGTGCTCAATAAACAGTTGTTGAATTGAGTAACTACAAGCCTGGGTTATACTCTGGGTGTAATTCTAAAGCTGAGTTTGAAATAGGAGCCTGATGGTGACTGGAGGAGATAATCCAAGAAATGGGCATCACAGTAACCAGCAGAATTCGTGCAAATAGCAAAGTTGACGGTCAAAAGCAACTCCAGGTAAGAGCCCTGGACCCCACTGAGATAGTGTATCAGGAATGGCAGTGGGGATCTGGTACAACACAAGCCAAACACCCTTAATTTTTCATCTCATTATGTCATCTCCAGGGACTGGAGGGTCCTGGGTCCTGTAGCCAGGTAAAACTAACTAGCAGTGGGTCTACAGGGGACTATTTGCTATCATCAATGTTAGATGTTTCTCGTGTCCTGGCAAAGAAATATCAATAACTCCAAAAGAAAACATATATTTGAGCATCTGATTCCTTTCATTTCACTAGAATTTTTTTCAGTCTAGGCTACGTGAACTACAATCTAGACTACAGAGTGCAGCACCTCAGTGATTGTTTTGGTTCCCTTGGTCCTTCTGCGTCCTTAACCTTGTACATGTCTATTTCTGGATAATCCAAAACATATCCCTTTTCTGCTCCTACGTGTAGGTGCTCCTAGAGATCATCACACAGTGAAATTGGGGCCACCCAGAATTAAGAGCTTTCAATCCTACCTGGGCTCACTGTCTATTTTATAGCTTTCTTGTCTTGGTCAGTTCCCCTCCCATTTGCCTCTAGTGCTGTCCTCAACTTTAGCCATTCTCCTCAAGCATTATATCCATAGTTCACCTCCTCAGTCTGACCATGTGTCCTAGGCAACTAGTTTCTCAGAGAAAATGGAAGCCATCTACTGTGAAATACCTGTCTTTCCCACCTTAAACATACCTCCACCTATATCAGTGGTTGTCAGCACTAGGTGCACGTTAACAGTACCTGGAGAATTTTTTTTCAGTCTCTGTCTTGCCCTGAGATCCTGCTTTAATTGGTCTGGGGTGGGAATTGGTATTTTTAAAAAGCTTCCCACACTATTCTATCAGTATGTTCAGCCAGGGCTGGGATCCACTGACCTATATCCATTCTTCTCTCATTTTCCCAGATCTCTGAAACACATGCCCTATCAGGTCAAAGCCAAATCCTTAAACAGTGTTTTCATTCAGTCCATTTAACTTTATTACTTCTCTTTTTTTGGAGGACAGGGGATTCCTGTCAGGAGTGCTACTCTTATGGGCTTGCCCCTAAGTCTTGTCCTAGGAGCAGTTCATATGACTTGCTCCACCCAAGTAACCAGAAGAAAACACACCCTGAGTGATAAGTACAGATTGTGCCCGGGGAGGGCAGTGGGGTACATGAGCAGTGGACTTGAGACTAGATCTCTCATATCAGAGTCCATCAAAGCAGTTCAGTTCCTGCTCTGTCACCCACCAGCTGTGTGACCTTGGCAGGTTCTTAAACCCCTAAAGCTAGGTTTCCTCTTACGTAAAATGTACTTCCTTCTTTGGTGCTATGGGCATAATCGAGATGAGTATAAAGTTCTTTACACAGAGCTGATAGGACATGATCAATAACTGGTGATCATGGACAGATTTGTTAGCGCTAAGCATCTTTTTTTATTTCTTCACTAAAAGCTCTCCATGAGTGATTTCATCTGCTTCCATAGTTTCCCAAGTATATCTCTCCATTCCTTATGTAAATCTTGAACTTCAGCCCATCTCTGCCTAGGTAATCCAATCTAGATTTCTAATCTCTCATGTAGGGCATTTGTCAATCAACAAGTCACTCATGCACTAATCATTCAACACTTTCTTTTGATAGTCTACTCTATGCCAGACACTGGTCTAAGTACTGCGGATATAGATATGAATAAAACAGAGTCCCTGTCTTCAAGTGTGTATATTTTGCTGTTTCTTTTCCATCTTCACAGTCATTGTATTAGTCAAGCCCATGGTACCAGTTTCCTGGGCCCCCTAGACTGCTAACTAGCCTCCCTACCCCTATTATTGCTTTCTTCCAATTCATTCTTCACAGAGAAGTGGAGTAATTATTTTAAACTTGAAATCTTTAAAAGCCAACATCCTGCTTAATATGCTTAAAAAATTCCCAGTAACTTGCTGGATTAAATTTAAGCTTCTTAAAAAGACCTTAATTCCTTTCCTATCGGCTTCCTCAGCCTCATTTCTTTCCAAGTATTCCTGCAAATTTGATATAGCAGCAGCAACACTAAACCTTTGTGGTTCCATAAACATCGCATGTTGCTTTGTGTGTCTGCGTAGACTTCCCTCTGTGTGTGCCTGGAAAAGTCCTTTTAGCTCTTTGAGTATCCTGCTTTCCCTGATTCCTCACCCTTCTCTGATAGAATCTATCATTATGTCTGGATAATGTTAAATCTCATAAAATTCTACTATGTTGTGTTTCTTATGATGCTATATTTATTTATCTACATATCTGTCTTCTCTTAAGCCAGAAGACCTTTTAGGGCAGGAATACAGTCTTACTTTTCACCTAGCACAATGCCTACACATAATATGTGCACCTACATTTACTGAATTTCATAAAAAGTTAATTAGAATATATACATAACAAAATGTTCAAATGAGGCTCATTCTGTCTCAGTTTTGGCTGAGGCTCCAAGACAGTAGTTGATGAGAATTCCCATATGCATATTCTTGGACCACTAGTGCTGCATTTGACAAGAGGTAGCTAAAAGTCAGTTTTGTAACCTCAGGGAACTCACCCCTTGAGGGTATATGCATGTTTAAGACAAAGTGACCAAGGAATGGGGATTTAGAGATAAGGTGTCTTCAGAGGGAGATGCAGTGTGTTCCTTTGAAGATGGAGAGAAGGAAAAACCTCTCTCACCGAACAAAAGCTTAGAGGGTTTCAAGGAGATGACTTGAAAAACTTGACCTGTTACCCATGAAGACTGTAGGCTAATTTAAAATCTTTGCAAGGAAAAGCCTAAACACTAGAAAGTGAGGTTAGAAAGCAAAGAGAGATTATTGCCTTGGAAATGGCCCGTGGTCTCAGGGTTTGTCAGGGTGAAAAATGCATGAGAAATGGGTATCTTGATATAGAGAGCAGACCTGGAGTCGTTTTAAAGGGACTTTGGACATGAAAAGCACTTCAAGGGACATTGGAACTCTAACTTTTGCATGACGTGGTCTACCAAAAAACCAAGGGCTGACAGTCTGTGATGGTTAATTTTAGGTGTCGAATGAGTCTGGGGTGACCAGATACTTGGTTAAATGTTATTTCTGGTGTGTCTGTTAGGGTGTTTCCAGAAGAGATTAACATTTGAATTGGTAGACTGAGTAAAGCAGATGGCCCTCCCCAGTGTGGGAGAGCATCATCTAATCTGTTGAGTATCTGAATAGAACCAAAAGGTAGAGGAAGGGAGAATTCTCTCTGGTTGAAAGCTTGAACTGAGACATTAGTCTTCTCCTGGGACTTATCCCACCAGTGTTCCGTGTTCTCATGCTTTTGGATTCAGCCCAGAACTACCCCCCTGGCTTTCCTGAGTCTCCATTTGGCAGATGGCAGATTGTGGGACTTTGCAGCCTTCATAATCCTGTGAGCCAATTCTTTATACTGTATCTTTGTATTGTTTATGTACATATAACATATATAATAAACATATAGCTATATATTTTACTATATATAATATTTTTTGCAACTGTCCTATTCGTTCTGCTTCTCTGGAGAACCCTAATACAGAGTCATAACCAGCCAGCTAGAGGGGAGTGCCACCCTGTAGGAACCTCAAATAAAGAATGAGATGCCTTCTGAAGTGGAGGGGATTCTGAAGAACTTGTATCATACATAGGCTCCAAGAAAGAGAATCCCTTTAAGCATTCAGCAAGCTCATTTCCTTTGCTGTAGCCAAAGGAAACCAATACTAGGTATCTCTTTGTTTTTCTAGTAAAATGTTGCCTGCCCTTTTCTTCTTCTTTTAGTTTGGCTTCCCACAGAAGCAGGCTGTTAGACATGGATATGAGCGCATATCGTTTATTTGGGAGGTGATACCAAGAAGCACGGGCAGGGGAATGGGTAGCGAGATAAACAAGGGAAGGAAGCCAGTAACGCATTAGAAACTGAGTAGGTTTCTGCTATGGGAGCTGAAGCTCAGTCCTGCTCTGGATGCAGTGAAGAAGGTACCCCAGAGTTATCATGACCAAGGGAGCTGGGTCTCCATCAATTCTTGTCAGTCATGTGTTGAGGGATGCTCCTTGGAACATGAATTCCTCAGAAGTTCTGGCCTGATCTGGATGCACAAGGAGTGGGCTCCAGTGGCCAAAGAAAGTCCTCATGTGTAGACTCATGGCACTTGGAGGTGGAAGCTGAGGGTGCCCTGCACTGAGCGTGATGGTGATGGCAGAGCAGTGACAGCAGTTGCCTCCCACCCTTCCCCCTCCTCCTACATGAGTCCTGGAGGTGGGGAGAGAGGAGGAACAACACCCTGCTGGGAGACAGGAGAATCCCACTGTATGAACCCTTCTAATATTGCAGTAGCCCCAAGCTGAAGGAGGGGAGAAACTCAACATTTGAATGGAGTGTTGAGTTTTACTTTTGCCAGAACTGAGCATTTTGATGCCTGAAATGAATACTCTTGGGACTAAAAGTGACCAGAGGATGATTTCCACTCTGATAGTCACCAGGAAAGTCATGGGACCTGCCCTAGATTTCATTGAATAAATGGGGAAGAACTACAAGGAAAGGGCTTAACCGATAGTGTAAAATATAGTGGTTTTCTCATTGCATGAGTTCCACTCATATGCCATTCAGCTGAAAAATTAAAAATTTAATTAATCAGATTTGTTGTCTATAGAATAATAAATACACTAATAAAAAAGCGTTTATTGAGAAATTTCCCTGTGACCAACTCTGCACTAAGAACTAAGATATTGTACAGGATCAGTCCTTGTCCCTAAGTGGTATTCACTACAGTGTAGTTGGGAATCCAGATTATTGGCAGAATTTTTCATTAATAACTGAGTAATTTTGTGATCTCAAGGACTGATTTTTCCATCCATTACTTAGATACCATGTTTCTTATAACTACTAGTAATTTTCAAATAAGCCTTTAATCCCTGATGATTTACTTAAGTATTTATTATTACGCTCACTGGCAGTTGTTGACTTAAAATTTCTGGTGGGAAAGAGGCTTAAGGTGAAGTAAAATCACAAATCTGTGTATAAGGTTTTATTAAGTAGTGGATATATTACTTCACTAATTTGAATTTATGGGTCACCTATATGATTATATAACTGATGATTCCCAAAGCAACTGAGATGTTTGTTAGCTCCGGAAGTATCATGAGGTCAGCAGAAGCAAAGGTGATAGAACATTTAAAATAATTTTTCCTTAAAATTAATATCAACACAATTTTAATTAAACAAAATCATCGAAGTTAACATAATAAAAGATGCAAAATGGGACAATATGCTATTTTTCCAGTTTATCAGACCAACTGGTATAAAAGTGTTTGGTAGAAAATCAGACCTGATCATACATGTTGGGGGAGGTCCTTGAGAAAAAGTTTATTAGACAGTGTATCTCTCCTTTTTGGTCTCTTCAGAGTGGTATGATGTTTTCCTAGATGGAATTGAGACCCCCCTGGTTATCTATAGTGGGTAAGGATTGGGGTTTAGGGAGAGGGGGTAAATTCTCCATTGACCTGGACACAGTGACTGTGGACTTGTCAACCATGTTAGGGTGATCAGATGCTTTGGATGGAAGAGGAGGATCCTGTGACGTAGTGAAAGAGCAGGGATTTGTCATGAGGAAATCAGGATTTGAGTCACACCTTTGCCCCTTGCTCTGATTTTAGGCAGTTCACTTGTCTCTGAGTCTCCCTTTCTACACCCGAGGAA
Source organism: Physeter macrocephalus (assembly GCF_002837175.3). NCBI lineage: Eukaryota > Metazoa > Chordata > Mammalia > Artiodactyla > Physeteridae > Physeter > Physeter macrocephalus. The sequence continues at coordinate 12,286,962 of NC_041233.1, read as the reverse complement.
TAGAGATGCTAATTAAACTGAAAGTGAGGCCCTAGGTTCTGGCTCATGAGCTCATGTGCCTGTCAGATTGGAGTAATAATCAGAGGGTCAGTGGATTTTTGACCTGAAGAGAAAGGCATTAAATCCCAAAGCTGTGAAAAGAACTAAAGATCTTGATGATCTTTGGTTAGTAGGTGTCCACCACCCAGTCATTGCTAATGTCATATAACATATTTTTACTTTACTGAACACTTTTAACTTTGCTTCAAGGTGCATAGCATTGTTATCCCTGTTTTCTATATAAGGAAACCAAAATTCAGTGAGTTAAAATATCTTGTTTAATGTCACAAAGCCAATAAAGAACAGAGGTCAAGCTAGGATAAGAATCCAGTTCTCTTTGTCCTAAATCCTGTGTTCTCGTTAAAAGAAAATTTGTTCAGGAAAAGAACTGGGCATGTCCAAAAGCAGAGTCAAGGAGCTACAGATGAGAACAAGAGTTAAGACAGGTCCCTAGAGAGGTACAGAATGCAAAGGATTGGGATTTCACGTGAGGGATAGAGAAGACAAACAGAAACACCTAAGACACCAAGATTAATAGTAGAAAATAAGGTGTAAGCCAGAAATTTTCTATCATCCAAGAAAGAAAGTCAGCAAAAAAGCTGAAAAGCCCTCAGGTTGTGATTTCATGCCTGAAAAGATCTTAAGGTCGATATTGGGGAGGACCCTCACACCCTCACTAAACAAAACTATTCTACTTAACTTTAATTACTACAGTTAAATTCACTGTGTCAGAGGAAAATGTCAGTCATTTTATTGAATAGGGGTTTCTGTAAAAAACCAATTGAATTAACTTTTTTTTTTACTTTTAAAATAGATGCTTGTTATTATGCAGACAGAGCCTATAGGTTTTATAGATGTTACTGACTTTTCTACCCAGCTCCTCAAAAAGTAATATTTAAATACCACTGTCTTAGCCACAAAAACCAGGCCAACCATATTCTGATTTTGTCATGGATACAAAGTCCAATACACAGTTTGGTCCTATATCACATTCACAGAGGAAATTGGTCCAGAGATGTTCAGGAATTTACCCAGAACCAAGACTTGAACCTATGTTCTCATGTTAGGTTCTTGTTGTTAACTAGTCTTTTATTCCTCCAAGCCAATCAAATAAATGCCTAAGAATAGTAGATGGGTTATGGTGAGGGTTTGGATTGTTCTAAGAATATCTTTTTAATATAAATAATAAATGCAACTGAAGACAAACTTATTATAAATGTGATCTCTGTGAGGGAGAGTGATTCATAGCTCATTTGCATCATGACTCATAGCTCTTGGAAAAGAACAAGATTCCAAGGAAATAGTGATTTTTATTCAGATCTGGTCAGTTGTTTAACCACTTTCATCTCCTTCTTTTTGAAAAACAACAACAGAAGTACTACAGCCAGGTAGAATGCTTAAAAAAGCATCAATATATAAACCTTCATTACCTAAATCACGTGATAATAGAAGTTCTCTGCTGTGTTCATACATCTGAGAGAACTGATAATAGTTATTTCTGGAAAGAATAGCTATTGATGAGAGGCTTTAAAAAATAAGGATTAGGAGTGCATTAGAACATCACCGTTACTCACGATAGACTTCTCCATTGCCATGACTCAGTCTTAACCCACGTGTCTTTCAGAACCGGTAGCGTATCTTAAAGATTAGCTTCTCATAACCCAAATTGGAGAGGGTATCAGAATTCATTCAGACTGAAAGTGTACTAGATGATGGGATGAATAATAAAATGTGCAGGAGAAAATTCTCTCAAGAAACTAATCCTCCCCCAACAGCTTCAAGGGAAACAAAAACAGCTCACTGCAAAAAAGTACATCTCTTGGTTTCCCAGCTAGGAGATTATTTGAAGAATACCTGTTATTTGACACCAATGCAGAATCTCTCCTTATCCTTTTCATATTTATTTTTCCTTTGTCTGCCTCCTATTGTAATCCAGGATGAAAATGAAAATAGATAACTTGTGTAAATCAAGTCAGTTGCAAGTAATAACAAAATCAACAAAAACTCGGCTCAGACTAGATTATAAAGTGACTGATTTATTGGCTTATGTAACTAGAAAGTTCAAAGGAAATCAGGCATGGTTTAGTTTAGGGACACAAAGGATGCTAGTGTCTTTATGTCTGTGGGCGTCTGTCACTCAGGACTACTGTTCTCCATATTGGTCTTGTTCTGAGGCAGACTTTTCCCTGGAAGTGAGATTTACTGAACCCAATTTCCAGTATACCAGTTTATCAAGCTTAGGGAAAATGGGGAAAATTTCTATTAGATCTTTTCCAATAAATCCAGAGAAGCACTTAGACTCCCATTGGACCAGCTGTGTTGAACTCCCCACCCTGAATCAATCACTGAAGCTAAGGGGATAGACTGTGTTAACGGTCAACCCTGGGGGTCATGTGACTACCATGGTTGAGAGGAGTGGGGCAAAGAGGTGAGGTCAGCTGATGTGATCCACATGGAGTGAAAGCAGGGGAGGAGAGCCATGTTTTCTGTTACTGGAAAAAGAGATGGGCAGGCAAAAGCAATTTATATTTACTATATAACCTGCTGGTTACCATGTTTTGAACCCAAAAGTGTTCCCTAGGGCCCAGAGCCAACTCTTCTTTCCTATGACATTGCTCCTGAGGGGCAAAATGGATCCTCCTCTCAGCAGCCTCTGCTGTGCCTCCATCTTGGACCCAAATTCTCTCTTAATAACCTGCCCCCTTGCTGGTTTCATTACAGCCCAATTTGCCTACAAAAGAACCATGTTCTTTAACCTGCCTGGAGTATATCACTATTAAACTTGAGAGGAAAGAAGCTTAGCAGAGAGTGAAGAGGAAAAATACTTTTTTCTTTCCAATATTATAGGAATTCATGTTGATTACATTTCCTTTTCTCAAAGAGTCAAATTCCCCCATCAATCTGGACTTATTAACACAAGTACAAGAGACTGTAATGACTAAAGGATTAGATATGGGATGGTAGCATGATTTGCCTTTGTTTACAGTCCTGATGTGCCAGACTTACCTGTGTCTAATAGATGTTGAAACATTTTTCTTAGATTTAAAAGAATTAAATCCTTTCAAGAAATAGAGCTCAAAATCAAATGAGACAGTTGGAGCAGCTGAATTAATAAAATCTCTGCTTATGGTTATACTTTTACTCCTAAGGAATTTATGGGGAGCTGAAATTCTCTGGTCTGGAAATGGAAAACAGCTTGATGAATATTGACATTTATTTAACATCTAGTTCATGTTTTCTGTGCAAACCAGAATTTAGCTCACTGTTCAGATAATGTCTGCTTTGTTACATCCCTGCTGTCTTAAATGTTTGGCAATTGAATTGAATTGACAACGAAGGTGCTAAGGCATTTTGCTCATCTGGAAACTGAATATAAAACCACAGAGATGACAATTTTTAATTTCTTTTGGTGTAGCTTCCAAGATTGTCATGTTCTATGTATACACATGCCAAGTACCTTCTCCCAAAGTAAAGGATGAACTGCGCAGGTGGCCAGTGGGTCGAACTGGAAGATTCTTCCTACGTTGCGCTGAGATGAGGCCCCAATCACTGGTATAACACTGGAACTTGATTTGAGTGATGACTTATAAAGAGACAACCTTAAACAACTGACTCACGGAGTGAGTCACCCTTGCTGAGCTGTGTACTTTCATTATCCTCAGAAAACTATCAAGAAATTGTCTCATCACTTGCCTAATGCAAATGGAAATATCTAGCATATCGATTCCACTCCCAGTTTACACTCTGGATAGAGACCAATTTACACCTGGGGAATGTGCCAGGATCCTGCTGGGGCAAAATTGTGAAACAGGCAGAAATTGTCTTCCTGCAGCAGTTCTCCCCCTTCTAGTGCATATGTACCCCTTACCACTCAGAACCCAAGCTTTTCCCCTCTCCTCCCCTCTTCCCTCTCTCTCTGTGTCTCCCGTCTCTCTCTCCCCCTCTCTCTCTCACACGCACCCCGTGCATTCACGCACACACGCACACACTCTCCCAGTCACTTCCTGGGTTCTGATGGCGGGACATTGTGGTTCTCTCACCAGATGACACCTTCTGCCCTGAAACTTTCCCCAGTCCCTTGCTCCCTTCCTCTGCACCAAACTAATCCTCTAAATTCCTCTCCCTTGGGCCTTGCTAAGTGGTTGAAGTTAATCTGATAAACATGGATTTGCGTATTGAGCTAGGTAGTTGACAAGAGACATTTACATAATATCAGAAAAACCTAATTTATGGAAGACTCAAAACTTTCCTTCCGGCCAATATTTGCATACTTGGCACCTGAATAACTACTATTTGGAAAAGCATCACGGTTTGGTACAAAGTATGGACCAGGAGTTAGACAGATTGTCTTCTCCATCTGGGTAATCTTGAATAAGTCTTTTAACGTTTTTGAGATTAGGTATTCTTACCTCTAAAAAAGGAAGAACCAGTGCTTTCTTTTCTCACTACAGTGGCCATCTGCTGGTTATGCCTGCTTGGCAGATATTTCCCCTCCTTCCCGATTTTCCTTTGCACAAACACCTCTTCCCACACTCAGTCCATGTGCTTTGCTTTATGATACCCTGGACCCCAGTCAATTCAAAACAGTTTGAGTTAGTCTGGGGACTTTTGCTGCAACTACTAGAAAAGAAGTGAGCTCTTTCCACTGGTAACTTCACGTGCCCAGTGGCCACATTTGCCACCACTTGCGGAGACCTACAGACCTAAGACACCAGGTTGGCAACACCAGCAGAAGTGTGTGATCAGCTTCTTTCTCTGCGGATCTGCCTGTCAGTCATAGGAAAGATCACTGGCTGGCCCTGATTGGGTCAGGAGCCTGCCATCCTTGAATCTGGCCATGCTTGTTGCCAGATCTATTCCTAAGCTACAATAAATCTTCCTGTTTGCTTAAACTGTATTTGAGTTGGGTTTTGTCACTTATGGACAAGAGAGTTCCAACGAATCCAGCTTGAAAGTAATAAAAAGAATTCCATGAACAACTGGCTGCTGTTCTATAGCAGGGTTTGGCAAACTTTTTCTGTCAGGGGCCAGGTAGGAAATATTTCAGAGTTCGTGGGCTACAGAATCTGTCACAACTCTCCATCTCTACCACTGTAGTAAGAGCAGTCCTAGGCAATACAGAGATGATTAGTGTGGCTGTGTCAGACTTATTTGTTTTTATGTAGAAGAAACCATATTTCATCTATAAATACTGTTGTTTTTTTTAAACATCTTTATTGGAGTATAATTGCTTTACAATGGTGTGTTAGTTTCTGCTGTATAACTCCATGCCACTCTCTCACTTTGTCCCAGCTTACCTGTCCCCCTCCCTGTGTCCTCAAGTCCATTCTCTACGTCTGTGTCTTTATTTCTGTCCTGCACCTAGGTTCTTTAGAACCATTTTTTTTTTTAGATTCCATATATATGTGTTAGCATACGGTATTTGTTTTTCTCTTTCTGACTTACTTCATTTCTTTTTACAGATGAGTAATATTCCATTGTATATATGTGCCACATCTTCTTTATCCATTCATCTGTTGATGGACACTTAGGTTGCTTCCATGTCCTGGCTATTGTAAATAGAACTGTAATGAACATTGTGGTACATGACTCTTTTTGAATTATGGTTCTCTCAGGGTATATGCCCAGTCAAAAAATCTATAAGTACTATTTATGGATGCTGAAATTTGAATTTCATGTATCTTGAAATATTATTCTTTTGATTTTTTTCAACCATTTAAAAATGTAAAAATCACTCTTAGTATGAAAACAAGAGGCATGCAGTGGTTTTCTCACCCTTGCTCTACCAGAATAGTTGACTGCAAGACTCCCAGCAACTGCCTTTCTGGAGACTGAAAAAAAAGGTTCAGTTGGCAAAGAACACTTACAGCCTTCTGTATAGTCACTGAATCAATCATTTTCAGTGACTCTGGGTCCTTTGTTTTTGTTTTTTTTTGGCTATCCTGACAGGTAATGTCTGCCTAGTTAATAGAATTGGGCACAGAGTGAATTTGATATGAATGTTAAATGATCCAACCATTAGATTTTCTATATATTTGTCAAATTATATTTTTCCCTAAGGGACCTTTTAAATTATGTAATCAACTCAAACATTGAATTGAAGAGAGCCCTAAGTTAAGTAATTGATCAATGTAGTCAATAAAAATAGGCTCACCTAATAGAGAATACATTAAAGAGTACTTATCCTTAGAGAGGAATGATTGCAACTGATTTATGGTCAAGACATGAATATAAAGATGGTGGCTAAGAGAGGAAGGTAAAATGTGGTATAAGAAACTCCAAATACTGAAATAGCATATGTACCAATGTAAAGTGTACTTTATCATCATCATTAACACTCTCCTGTTATAGGCATGCCTATGTGCTAGGGGCTCTTTACTTATTTTATATATCTATAACAGAAATTATGTGGACATCGTTTTATGTTAGTAAATTAAGTGATGTCGGTAGAAAATTGTTCAAGGACAAGAAGCAACAAAAATATTAAAATTTTCAGGTAATGTTCAGGCATTTGAGAGTAAGTAACCCAACACCCCATTAGCTCTCTTTTCAAATTGTTCTGGGTACAGTGATTATTCTTTTAACACTATGGATTATTACCTAAAACCATTATTGCCCATGGATTACCAAATCACTCTGAATGAATATAATTGAAAGACACTCCAAATACTTGAAATGACTTCAAAGTAATTTTCAAGAGCTAACCCTAAGGTCCTCCTTTCATATAGAAGAGTTCCTTAGCTGAAATACACCTTTAGAATGACTGTGTGAGAAAAGCGAGGCAAAAATATACCTGAATGTCCAATCACCCTGACGCCAAAATGAACAGCAATTTCTTTTAAAAACAAAAACCCTGTATCTTCTGTGCAGCACTTAAATTTTATTGAGATAGATGTATTCTGTACACCAAATCCAACCTGATTCCCATAAATAAAGTTGAGTGGGAAAATGCAATCCTCCACTTTATTTTGCTGCAGAGAAGAACTGATTCATGAGAATTGGTGGTTTTCTGTTCTGTTTTCATTTGATTTTTTACTTTAGCACAGTTTTCAGACACCCAGACCTACAAGCTTTAATTCCTGTTGGGACAAAGGGACCTAGAGAGGTAGCCATCAGTAACATCAGTGTCACGCTATAGTGTCTCCAAGTGAAGATGGCTCCAAGCCAAAGAGATTCTTACATGTGCAATAAAAAAGGCATGCCCTTTCAAGCAGGATGAAAACAGTGATAAAATAATTCTCACTACCAACATCTTTCCATCTGGTTTTCTATTATTTCTAGACCTCAGTGCTTAAAGCACTTTTTCAAGAAAAGAAGTTCACCTAAAGTTGCCTTCTCTCTCTTTTCTATTTATTTCTCCCCTATTCTCTTCTACTTTCTGTTCTAAAATCACTGCTCTGACATTTATTCCCCCATTGAAAAACTCTCAGGGGCTCTCAAAGGCAAAGAGCACATGAAGTTCAAACTCTTAGCGTAATATTCAAGGTGGTAATTTTGAATATTCACGGATTCAGATCTCCACAGGAGATTTAAACTTGCCTTCCCAACCTTTATTCCCACCAGTGCCCTTCAGACATTGTTAAAATTGTTAAACAATCAGGAAGTTTCACAATTTCTGATTCATACTCTTTCTTCGCCAAACCTTTTCGCAAACTGTTTCTTCTCACACCATCTGCTGAAAGTCTCTCTGTTCTTCAAATGTAGTCAGTTTTTCTAAGAAACCTTCCAGTATCTCCAGTGGGGTTTGGATATTATTGTGTTTCCACAGCACTGTTTTATAGCACTCATTAGAATGAGTGCTATAATATCAATTAAGCACTCATTATATTAATTATATTAACGTTTGTATTTTTACATGTCATCTTTCCTAGTAGAGAACAAAGGTGTTTACAGAGAATAACTAGATTTTTTTCGATCATTGTATCCCTAGGATTTTGCTTTAAAACACAAAGGCAGTTCATAATATGTTTGCTGTATTAGAAAATAAAATAATACTTCTCTCTTTCCTTCTCCTTCCTTTTCTTTACTTCCTTCATGCCTTCTCTCAATTTTTGGGGCTGTCTTTTTTCCCTCTGTAATTCTACAAACTTTCTTCTTTTCCCTTTTCCTCTTTTTCTATCCATTTTTTTCCTTCATTCATTTTTCCATTCCTTCACTTGCTTCTTCTTTTGCTGCTCCTTATTTTCATCTTCACTATTGGGGATTTAATATGTATTTCCCACCATTTATTTACCTGTCCTTTTGTATTTTTATTGTAAAATGTTGAACATGTTCTAAAGCAAATTTTGGTAATGCATAATTATTTAATAACTCACTCATTTGTTTCATTTCTTTTCTTTTCTTTTTTTTTTTTTTTTTTTGGTACGCGGGCCTCTCATCGCTGTGGCCTCTCCCGTTGCGGAGCACAGGCTCCGGACGCGCAGGCTCAGCGGCCATGGCTCACGGGCCCAGCCGCTCCACGGCATGTGGGATCTTCCCAGACCGGGGCATGAACCCGTGTCTCCTAAATCGGCAGGCGGACTCACAACCACTGCGCCACCAGGAAAACCCCCATTTTATTTTATTAAGTAAATATTTTGTTGTTTAATCACTAGTGCCAGGCCCTGTTCTAAGCACTGGAGATCCAAACTGGTTAACAGAGTCACTGTTCTCACGGAGATTATGTTTTTGTCGGGGGAAACAGGAAAAAATAAATCTCACAAAAAGCAAAAAATGTACTGTAATGATGAATGTTAGGTACAGAATTTGAAAATAGACATCGAATGGCAAATGCTTAATCCCAGCAATGACAGTTATGAGTGTCAGACTCACCCTTTAGCCACACACAAATGTGAAAGTCTAAAAGATAATAGGTAGCAACTCTTTTCAGGCATTTAACAATAGACCTGCTGAACAGTTATCCTTTAAAAAAAAAAACAAACAACCCATGAGGTGAACAACACATTTACCCTGGCTTTCTGGTTAGGAGCACTTTCCAAACCATAGCACAGTGAAATAGAAAACAGAGATCAGCAGTGTCCAAGGTAGGAGTTTAGAGATTTGTGGTAGATGGAATTGTGAAGCAGGTGAGTAGAGAGAAGGTAGCTGTTTAAAGATGGAACTTCAGAAATCTTTACCAAGATTCCCTTGAGCCACTGGCTCTGCACTCAGAGCCAAGACTCCATGAGACTCAGAAGAGAATTACTTACGGGCTGTGAGATGAATGGAGATTCTAGAGGTTGAATAGTGCTGAGAAACATTAAAGGTCCATTGAGGCAGAGTAATGGGACCTTGTTCTGAATGAATACATTTGGTGTTGGGAATTCAGTTGAGATGCCAAGAAAACCACATACTGGGGCTTTCATCTCTTCTTGCCCTGGAGCAAGAGTTCCTCTAGACATGTTCTAACAAAGCCTAAAACCAAGCCTCAAAAGGATCAAATGGAGCCACCACCAGCCAGAAAGAAACTCAGTACTCTTCAAGAAAAAAAAAACAACAGAGATTTAAAACAAAAATTATGGTAAATCTGAGACTGTACACCTAAAACTAACATGATATTGTAAATCAACTATAATAAAAAAACCTCAAAAAATGTTTTAAAAATTGTGGTAAAAACCACATAACATAAAAGTTACTATCTTAACCATTTTTTCAGTGTACAGTTAAGTAGGGCTTACCATATTCACATTGTTGTGCAACAAATCTCTAGAAATTTTTCACTGTGCAAAACTGAAACCTCTATACCATTTGAATATTTTTCCATTTCTGCCTTCTCTCAATCCCTGACAACCATTATTTCTGTTTCTATGAGATTGATTTAGATACTTAGTAAGAGTGGAATATTACAATATGTGTCTTGTTGTGACTTATTTCACTTGGAAAAGTGTCCTCAAGGTTCATCAATGTTGTATAATGTGACAAGATTTCTTTCTTTTTCAAAGCTGAATAATATTCCAGTATATGTTAATACACACTTTCTTTTTTCATAGTTTTCATTGAATAAAGATTCTTTGAATTCTGTAGTGCTTTACAATTTTCAAAAGTTTCACATGCGTGATTTCATATAGTACCATAATAACCCTTATTTTCCCATCCCTTTTTAGCCCCTTTCCTTTCCCTCTCCCCACTGGTAACCACTAGTTTGTTCTCTAAATCTGTGAGTCTGCTTCTTCTTTGTTTTATTGAGTAGTTTGTTGTATTTTTTAGATTCCACATAAATGATATCATACAGTATTTGTCTTTCTCTGCCTGACTTATTTCACTTAGCACAATGCCCTCCAAACCCACCCATGTTGCTGCACATGGCATTATTTCATTCTTTTTTATGTCTGAGTAGTATTTCAGTGTTTGTGTGTGTGCATACCACATCTTCTTTATCCACTTATCTGTTGATGGACATTTAAGTTGCTTCTGTACTTTGGCAACTATAAATAATCCTGCTATGAACATGGGGATGCATGTGTCTTTTTGAATTAGTGTTTTTGTTTTTTACTGATACATACTCAGGAGTGGAATTTCTGGGTCATATGGTAGTTATATTTTTAGCTTTTTTGAGAAACACTCATACTGTTTTCCATAGTGGTTGCACCAATTTACATTTCCATGAACAGTGTAGGAGGGCTCCCTTTTCTCCACATCCTTGCCAATATTTGTTATTTGTGTTCTTCTTGATGATAGCCATTCTGACAGGTGTGAGGTGATCTCTCGTTGTTTTGATTTGCATTTCCCTGATGATTAGTGATGGTGAGCATTTTTTCTTGTGCCTATTGGCCATCTGCATTTCCTCTTTGGAAAAATGTTTATTCAGTTCTTCTCCCCATTTTTAATTAGGCTGTTTGTTTTTTTGATGTTTGGGTTCTATGAGCTGTTTATATGTGTTGGATTTTAATCCCTTATTGGCCATATTGTTTGCAAATATCTTCTCAGTAGGTTGTCTTTTTGTTTTGCTGAAGGCTTTTGCTGTGCAAAAGCTTTTAAGTTTAATCATGTCCCCCCTTTTTTTTTTGCTTTTGTTTCCTTTGCTTTAAGAGACAGATCCAAAAAATATTGCTACAGTTTATGTCAAAGAGTGATCTGCTCTAGGAATGTTTGTTTTCCTCTAGAAGTTTTATAGTCCACTCTTACATTTAGGTCTGTAATTCATTTTGAGTTTATTTTTGTATATGTTGTTAGAGAATGTTCTAATTTCATTCTTTTACATGTAGCTGTTCAGTTTTCCCAGTACCACTTATTTATATGCATTTTTTTTTTTTGGCCGTGCCACGCAGTTTGTGGAATCTTAGTTCCCCAACCCGGGATCGAACCTGGGCCCTCCGCAGTGAGAGCGAGGACCCCTCACCACTGGACCACCAGAGAATTCCCCCCAGTACCACTTATTGAAGAGACTGTCTTTTCTCCATTGTATATTCTTGCCTCTTTTGTCATAGATTGATCATAAGTATGTGGGTTTATTTCTGGGCTCTCTATTCTGTTCCATTGATCTCTGTGTCTGTTTTTGTGCCAATACCATAATATTCTGATTACTGTAGCTTTGTAGTGTAGTCCAAAGTCAGGAAGTGTGATTCCTCCATCTCTGTTCTTCTTTCTCAAGATCGTTTTGGCTATTCAGAGTCTTTTCTGTTTCCATATAATTTTTAAAATTATTCTTGTTCTATGAAAAATACCTTTGCTATTTTGATAGGGATTGCATTGAATCTGTAGATTGCCTTGGGTAGTATAGTCATTTTCACAATGTTGATTCTTCCAATACAAGAACATTGTATACCTCTCCATCTGTTTGTATCATCTTTAATTTCTTTCATCAGTGTCTTATAGTTTCCTGAGTACAGGTCTTTTACCTCCTTAAGTTTATTCCTAGGTATTTTATTCTTTTTGATGCAATGGTAAATTAGGTTGTTTCCTTAATTTCTCTTTCTGATAGTTCATTGTTAATGTATAGAAATACAACAGATTTATATATATTAATTTTGTATCCTACAACTTTATAAAATTCATTGATGAGCCCTAGTAGTTTTCTGGTGGCATCTTTAGGATTTTCTATGTATAGTATCATGTCATCTGCAAACGGTGACAGTTTTACTTCTTTTCCAATTTGGATTCCTTTTTCTTTTTTTTCTCTGATTGCTGTGGCTAACACTTCCAAAACCATGTTGAATAAAAGTGGCAAATGTAGATATCCTTTTCTTGTTCCTGATCTTAGAGGGAATGCTTTTAGCTTTTCACCACTGAGCATGATGTTAGTGGTGGGTTTGTCATATATGGCTTATATTATGTTGAGATATGTTCCCTCTATGCCCACTTTCTGGAGAGTTTAAAAATTATAAATAGATGTTGAACTTTATCAAAAGCTTTTTCTGCATCTATTGAGGTGATCATATGGTTTATATTCTTCAGTTTGTTAATGTAGTGTATCATATTGATTGATTTGCCGATAGTGAAAAATTTTTGCATCCCTAGGATAAATCCCACTTGATCTCAGTGTTTGATTCTTTGAATATATTGTTGGATTTGATTTGCTAGTATTTTATTGAGGATTTTTGCATCTATTTCATCAGTGATAGTGGCCTGTAATTTTCTTTTTGTGTGGTATCTTTGTCTGGTTTTGGTATCAGGGTGATGCTGGCCTCATAGAATGAGTTTGGAAGTGTTCCTTCGTCTGCAATTTTTTGGAATATTTTGAGAAGCATAGGGGTTAACTCTTCTGTAAATGTTTGGTAGAATTCACCTGAGAAGCCATTTGGTCCTGGACTTTGGTTTATTGGGAGTTTTAAAATTACTGATTCAATTTCAGTACTGGTAATTGATCTGTTCATATTTTCTATTCCTTCCTGGTTCACTCTTGGGAGATTGTACCTTTCTAAGAATTTGTCCATTTCTTCTAGGTTGTCCATTTTATTGGTGTATAGTTGTTCGTAGTAGTCTCTTATGATCCTTTATGTTTCTGTGGTGTTGATTGTAACTTCTCTTTTTCATTTCTAATTTCATTGATTTTTTTTTGATGAGTCTGGCTAAAGGTTTATCAATTTTGTTTGTATTTTCAAAGAACCAGGTTTTAGTTTCATTGATCTTTCTATTGTTTTCTTTAGTCTCCATTTCATCTATTTCTGCTCTGATCTTTATGATTTCTTTTCTTCTACTAACTTTAGGTTCTGTTTGTTCTTCTTTCTCTAGTTCCTTTGGGTGTAAGGTAGGGTTGTTTATTTGAGATTTTTCTCATTTCCTGAAGTTAGCTTCTATCACTATAAACTTCCCTGTTAGAACTGCTTTTGCCATGTCCCATATATTTTGTATCATCATGTTTTCATTTTCATTTGTCTCTAGGTAGTTCTTTATTTCCACCTTGATTTCTTAAGTGATCCCTTGATTGTTTAGTAGCATATTGGTTAGCCTCCATGTGTTTATGATTTTTGCAAATTTTTTCTTGTAGTTGATTTCTAGTGTCATAGCATTGTGGTTGGAAAAGATGCTTGATAAGATTTCAGATTTCTTAAATTTGCCAAGGCTTGTTTTGTGTCCTATCATGTGATCTATCCTTGAGAATATTCCATGTGCACTCAAAAAGAATGTGTATTCTGATGGAATGCTCCCTATATATAAATTAAGTCCATCTTGTCTAATTTACCATGAAACGCCAGTGCTTCCTCATTGATTTTCTGTCTGGATGATCTATCCCCTGATGTTAGTGGGGTGTTAAAGTCCCCTACTATTATTGTGTTATTGTCACTTTCTCCTTTTATGTCCATTAATATTTGCCTTATCCTATATCGGCTGCATATATATTTACAATTGTTATATCTTCTTGGATTGATCCCTTGATCATCTCATGTCCTTCTTTGTCTCTTGTAACATTTTTTTTTAAAGTCTTTTTCCATCCCCTCACTTTCAGTCTGTGTGTGTCTCTAGATCTGAAGTGAGTCTCTTGTAGGTAGAATACCTACAGGTCTTGTTTCTGTATCCATTCAGCCACTTTATGTCTTTTGGTTGAAGCATTTAGTCTGTTCACATTTAAGGTAATTATTGATATGTATATCTTATTGCCTTTTAAAAATTGTTTTATATTTTTTTTTGTCAGTCTTTTAAAAATCTTTCTTCTTTTGTTCTCTTCTCTTGTGAGTTGGTGACCAACTTTACTTTTATATTTGGATTCCTTTTTCTTTTTTATGTGTATATCTATTATAGATTTTTTGTTTGTGGTTACCATGAGGTTTTTGTATAACAGTCTCTCTCTCTCTCTATATATATATGTATATATGTATATATGTATGTGCGTACATATATATATGTGATTGTTTTAAGTTGTTGATGTCTTCATTTCAAGTGAATTTTTAAAGCCCTGCATTTGTACTCTCCTCCTCTCATGATTACTATTTTTGATGTCATATTTTACATTTAATTGTTTTGTGTATCCCTTATCTGCTTATTGTGGTTATAGATGATTTTACTACTTTTGTCTTTTAACTTCCCTACTAGCTTTGTGTTTGGGTGATTTCCTACCATTACTGTATGTTTGCTTTTTCCAGTCAGCTTCTGCATTTTGTAATTTTTTTGTTTCTAGTTGTGACCTTTTCTTTTCTTTTTTTTTTTTTGCCTAGAGAAGTTCCTTTAAGTTTTGTTGTGAAGCTGTTTTGGTGGTGCTGAAGTGCTGAATTCTTTTATTAACTTTTGCTTATCTGTAAAGCTTTTGATCTCTCCATCAAATCTGAAGGAGCACCTTGCTGGGTAGAGTATTCTTGTTTGTAAGTTTTTCCTTTTCATCACTTTGAATATAAATATCATGCCCACTGCCTTTTGGCCTGCAGAGTTTCTGCTGAAAAATCAACTGATAGCCTATGCGAGTTCCCTTGTGTGTTATTTGTTGCTTTTCTCTTGCTGCTTTTAATATTTAGTTGTTTGGCCTGAGGCATCCCGGCAGTGGCACATACAAGCTGTTGGGTGGGGACAGGTTTTGGTGCTAATGAGCTAATTGTGCCCGCCATCACTGGCTTCCATGTGGTAGGCTGAGTTCCCAAATGTGGCTGCTGCCAGTGTCTTATTTCCTCAGGGTGAGCCACAGCCACCCCCTACCTCTCCAGGAGACTCTCCAAGACCAGCAGGTAGGTCTGGCCCAGTTTCCTATTGAATTATTGCTTTTGCCCTGGGTCCCAGGGTGCATGAGATTTTGTGTATGCCCTCTAAGAGTGAAGTCCCTATTTCCTGCAGTCCTTTGGGACTCCTAAAATTAAGCCCCACTGTCCTTTAAAGCCAAATGCTCTGGGGGCTCCTCTTCCTGGTGCAGGACCCCTGAGCTGGGGAGCCTGATGTGGGGCTCAGAAATCTCACTCCTGTGGGAGAACCTCTGTATTATAATTATTCTCCAATTCATGAGTCACCCACCCAGGGGTATGAGATTTAACTATATCATGAATCTACCCCTCCTACCCATCTCATTGTGGTACCTTCATTATATCTTTAGTTGTAGAAGATATTTTCTGGTATCTTTTGGTCTTTTTCATAGGTATTGTTCTGCAGATAGTTGTGGTTTTGGTGTGCTCGAGAGTGGAAGTGAGCTCAGTGTCTTTCTACTTCACCATCTTGGCCCAAACCCTCTAAATACATATTTACTTTATCCATTTATTCTTTGATGGACTTCTGGGTTGCTTTAACCTCTTGGCTGTTGTGAATAATGCTACAATGAACATGGGTGTGCAAATACTTCTTCAAGATTATGTTTTCAGTTCTTTTGGATATGTACCCAGAAGCAGAATTGCTGGATCATATGGCACTTCTATTTTTAATTTTTTGAGGGACCTTGCTTTTTGCATCTCTTCCATCTGGCTGTTCCTGAGTCATATTCTTTTATAATAAACCACTAAATAGTAAGGTAGTTTCCTGAGTTTTATGAGGCACTCTAGCAAATTGATTGAACCCAAGGAAGGGGTCATTGGAACCTCCAACCTATAGCCAGTCAGTCAGAAGTACAGGTAAAAGCCTAGACTTGTTCTTGGCACATGAAGTGAAGGGCAGTTTTGTGGGACTGAACTCTTTACCTGTGGAATCTGATCCTCTCTCCAGGTAGATAGTGCCAGAATTGACTTTTATTGTAGGATACCCAGCTGGTGCCTGGGGATTGCTTGGTGGTATTGGAAATTACAATTGCACATTGTAATTGATGATTAGATTTCTTAAGGAGTTCTTTATTCTGGAGATTAACTCTTTATCAGCTTTATGATTCACAAATATTTTCTCCCATTGCATTGGTTGCCTTTTCACTCTGATTATTTCCTTTAATGCATAGATGTTTTTAAGTTCAACGTAGTTCTATTTGTCTATTTTTGCTTTTGTTATGTGTGCTTTTGTGGTCATATCCAAGAAATAATTGCCAAATCCAAGTCATGAAGTTTTTCTCCTGTTTTCTTCTAGAAATTTTATAGTTTTATGTCTTATGTTTAGATATTTAATCCCTTTTGAGTTCATTTTTGTGTATGGTGTAAGGTAAGAATCCAAGTTCATGCTTTGGCATGTGGATATCCTGTTTTCCCAACAGAGAAAAAACTGTTTTTCCCCATTGTGTGATCTTGGCACCCTTGTCTAAAATCTTTCGACCATGTACATAAGGATTTATTACTGGGTTCTTTATTGTGCTCCATTGGTCTATATAGATGTATTTATGCCAGTACTATACTGTTTTAATTTCTGTAGCTTTGTAGTATGCTTTGAAATAAGGAATTATAAGGCCTCAAGTTTTGTTGTTCTTGTTCAAAATTGCTTTGACTATTGGGGGTGCCTTGATTTACCATATGAATTTTTGGATTTTTTTTTTTTTTTCTATTTCTGCAAAAAGCACTTCTGGGATTTTGCTAGGTATTGCATTAAACCTGTAGATCACTTTAGAAACCATGGATATTTTACTAACATTAAGCCTTCCTATCCATGTACTTGGGATGTGTTTTCATTTATTTGAGTTTTATTTAATTTCTTTCAGCAATGTTTTGTAGTTTTCAATGTATATATCTTTTGATTCTTTAAATTTATTCCTAAGTGTTTCATTCTTTTTGATGATATTTTAAATGAGATTGTTTGCTTAGTTTTCTTTTCAGGTTGTTCATTGTTAGTGTATAGAAACATAATGGATTTTTGTATGTTGATTTTATATCCTGCAACTTTATAGAATTTATTAGCTCTAATAGCTTTTTGGGTGGAATATTTAGGGTTATTTATATATAAGATCATGTCCTATGTGAATAGAAATAAGTTTATGTTTTCTTTCCAATTTAGATGTCTTTTTTTTTTTTTCTTACCTAATGCTTTGGATTGGACTTCCAGTAATATGTTAAATAGAAGTGTCCAGAGAGGGAATCTGCTATAGACTGAACGTTTGTGTCTCCTCAAAATGCATGTGTTGAAACCTAATCCCCAATGTGAGAGTATTTACATTTTGGCCTTTAGGAGGTGATTAGGTCATGAGTTCTCCTGAATGGGATTAGTGCCCTTATAAATGAGGCCCCAGAGGGAACCTTCACCTCTTTTGTTGTGTGAGAATACAGTGAAAAGACTGCCATCTATGAACCAGAAACTGAGCTCTCATGAGACACCGAATTTTCTGGTGCCTTGATTTTAGACTTTCCAGCCTTCAGAACTATGAGAAGTAAATTTTTGTTCTTTATAAGCCACCCAATCTATGGTATTGTGTTATAGCAGCCTGAACACACTAAGACAGCATGTTTGCCTTGTTCCTGATCTTACAGGAAACCCTTTCAATCTTCCACAATAGAATATAGTGTTAGCTGTGGGTTTTTCATATAGGGTCTTTATTATATTTAGGTAATTTTCTTTCATTCTTTTTTTTTTTTTAATCTTGAAATGTTGTTAAGTTTTGTCAGATTCTTTCTCTGCATCTATGCAGGTTATCTTGTGGTTTTTATCCTTCATTATGTTAATATGGTGTATTACATTGATTTTTGTGTGTTGAACAATCCTTATATCCCAGAAATAAATCCTAATTGGTCAAGGTGTATAATTATTTTAATATGCTGGTGAATTCTGTTTGCTCATACTTTGTTGGGAATTTTTGCATCAGTATTCATCAGTGACATTGGTTTTTAGTTTCTTTTTTTTCATGTAGTATCTTTGTCTGGCTTTAGTATCAGAGTAATGCTGGACTTATAAAATTAGTTTGGAAGTATTCCCTCATCATCCATTTTTGGGAAGAGCTTGAAGAGAATTTGTGTTAATTCTCTTTGGTAGAATTCTCCAGAGAAGGCATTTGGACCTGAGGTTTTCTTTGTTGGGAATTTTTTGATTACTGTTTCAATCTCTTTACTGTTTATGGGCTGTTCCAATTTTTTATTTCTTCATGATTACATCTTATTAGGTTGTATGTTGTCATGAATTTGTCCATTTTTTCTAGTTTATTCAATTTATTGTTATACAGTTCATAGTATTTTCTTATAATTCTTTTTATTTCTGTGGCATCAGTTATAATGTCTTTCATTTTAAATTTTAGTTATTTGAATCTTCTCTCTCTTTTCCATAGTTAATCTACCTAAGGTTTTGTTAATTTAATTGATCTTAAAAGAACTTAGTTTTGTTGATTTTTTTTCTATTCTCTACCTCATTTATTTCCTCTCTGATCTTTATTACTTCCTTCCTTCTGCTAACCTTGGGTTTAGTTTTTTCTTCTTTTTCTAGATCCTTGCAATATAAAATTAGGCTTCTGACTTGAGATCTTTCTTCTTTTTTTAATAATTCACCACTATAAACTTAGCTCTTAGTGCTGCTTTTGCTGCAGCTCTTAAGTTTTAGTATGTCGTGTTTTCATTTTCATTTGTCTCAAGATACGCTGTAATTTCTCTTGTGATTTCTTCTTTGACTCATTGGTTGTTTAAAATTGTGTTGTTTAATTTCCATATTTGTAGATTTTTCTATTTTCTTTCTTGTTATTGATTTCTAATTTCATTCCATTGTGATTGGAAACATACTTTATGTGATTACAATCTTAAATTTGTTAAAACCTGTTTTGTGGCCTAGTGTATGGTCTGTCCTGTAGAATGTTCCATATGTGCTTGAGAAAATGTGTATTTTGCTACTGTGGGTGGAGGGTTCTGTATATGTCTGTTGGGTCTAATTGGTCTATAATGTTCAAGTTGCCTGTTTCCTAATTAGACTTCTGTCTCATTGTTCTATCCATTATTGAAAGTGGGTTACTGAAGTCTACTACTATTATTGTGTTGATGTCTATTTCTCCCTTTGATTCTGTCAGTTTGCTTTATATATTTAGGAGCTCTGATGTTAGGTGCTTTTATATTTATAATTGTTATATCTTCCTGGTGAACTGATCTTTTAATCATTATATAATGTCTTTTATTGTGTCTTCTGGCCATTTTTGAGTTAAAGTCTATTTTATATAAGTATGACCAGTTTTGCTGTCATTTGGTTATCATTTTCTTGGAATTTGTTTTTCCATCCTTTCACTTTCAGCCTATGTGTGTCCTGAGATCTAAAGTGAGTCTCTTGTAGGTAACATATAGTTGGGTCTTAGTTTTTTAACCATTCAGTCCATCTGTATCTTTTGATTGGGGAGTTTAATCCATTTATATTTTAAGTAATTATTCATAGGCAAGGACTTACTGTTGCCATTTTGTTAATTGTTTTCTGTATGTCTTGTAGTTATTTTGTTACTCTTTTTCTCCCTCACTTCCTTCTTTTGTGTTTTGTTGATTTTTTTTGCAGTGACATACTTTCTGTAGGTATTTTCTTGTGTAGATACTGTGGAGATACATATAACATCTTAAAGTTATAATTTGAAGTTTTAAGTGATAACTTAAAGTTATAACAATCTATTCTAAAGTGATAACTTATTTTCAAACACATACAAAACTCTATTCCTTCATATTTCTTCTTCTCTCACTTCATGTTATTGATGTCACAAATTACATCTTTTTTTATTATGAATCCATTAACATAGGTTTATAGTTATTTTTTATGCTTTTGACTTTTAAATTCTATATAAGAATTAAGAGTGATTTATGCACCAACACTAAAACACTGAAGGATTCTATATATGTCTAATATTTGTCTTTAGCAGAGAGCTTTATGTTTTCGTATGGCTTAATTTTGTTATGTAGCATCCTTTTGTTTCAAATTGAAGGGCTTCCTTCAAGTGCATGTCTAGTGGTGACGATTTCCCTCACCTTTTATCTTGGAAAGTCTTAATTTCTCCTTCATTTTTGAAGAATGGTTTTGCCTGATACAGTATTATTGGTTCACAGTTTTTATTTTTCTCCCAGTATTTAAAATATAATATCCCACTCCCTTCTGGCCTGCAAGACTTCTGCTGAGAAATCTGCTTGAAATCTTATAGCAACTCCCTTATATTAATGAGTTACTTTTCTCCCACTGCATTCAACATTCTCGTTTTGTCTATGACATTTGAAAGTTTGAAAGACATTTGAAAGTGTCCTGATATACATTTCTTTGGGTTTATCCTAGCTGGAGTATGTTGAGCCTGTTGAATCTGTACATTTCTGTCCTCAAATTTAAGAAGTTTTGGGGTCATTATTTCTACAAATAGACTCTTTTCCCTTTTGTCTCTTTCTTCTCATTATGTGACTCCCATGATGTGTATATTGGTCTGCTTGAAGATAACTCATAAGTTTCTTAGGCTCTTTTAACTTTTCTTCATTCTTCTTTCTTTTGCCTCTCTGACCCTGTAATTACAAAGGACTTCTCTTAATGTTTGCTGATTCCTTCTTCTGCTTGGTTTAGTCTTCTGTTGAAACCTTCTAGAGAATTTTTAGTGCAATGATGGTATTCCTCAGATCTAGAATTTCTGTTTGGTTCTATTTAACAGCTTTTATCTCTTTGTTAATATGCTTGTTTTTGTTTGTGCACTGTTGTCCCAATTTTGTTTAGTTTTCCATCTGTGTTCTTTTGGCTCATTGAGCATCTTTAAGATGGTTATTTTTAATTCTTTGTCAGGTAATTCATTAATCTCTGTTTTTTCAGGGTTAGTCTCTGGAGATTCATTTTGATATTCTGGTTGAGCCATAGATCCCTGTTTCTTTGTATGCTTTGTGATATTTGTTGAGATTTGGGCATTTGAAAACACAGCCACTTCTCCCAGTCTTTATGGACTGGTTTCATATGGGAGAAGACCTTCCATCAGCCCAGTTAGAGATTATCTTAAATATGTTCAGGTAGATATCCTTTTTGGACTTATGTGTTTAATTACATCATTTAACAGATTTCCTTTTTTTGCTTCCCGAAGAACACCGTGATGGTTAATTTTATGTGTCAACTTGACTAGCCACAGAGTGCATAATTATGTTATGGTATTTCTGAGAGGGTTTTTTGGATGAAATTAAGATTTAAGTCAGTAGATTGAGTAAAGAAGATTGACTTCTCTATGTGAGTGGAACTAATCCAATCAGCTGAACCCCTAAATAGAACAAAAAGCCTGATCCTCCCCCTAGTAAGAGAGAATTTCTCTGGCCTGACTGCCTTCAAATTTGGGCATGGGCTTTTTCCTCCGTTTGGATTCTAACAGAAACATCAGCTTTTCCTGGGTCTCAAGCCTCTCGTCTTTCAGGCTGGAATTACACCATCAGCTATCCTGGGTCACCATCAGCTCTCTTGGATCTACCCTGTAGATCTTCAGATTTATCAGCCTCAGTAATTGTGCAAGCCAATTTCTTATAATAAACATCTTTATATCTATATCTGTATATCTATATATCCAATTACTTCTGTTTCTCGGGAGAACCCCAATATAAACGTGTAATCTCTCGCTCACCTGGATGTCTGTCTGCAGTATTATAGTCTCTCTGGTGCTGTCATAAGCTATAATGCTCATCTTTGTTCTCAGCAGCCCCCAACCTGTCATCGAAAGTATATTTCCATTTCCTTCAGCCCTCTAAGTAAGAAAATTCAGAAACCAGCCCCTTGCGCATCTTTCCCCAAATCCCGAATGTTTGACTCACTTTTCACTCTTCCCATTTCCTCCTGAGGGAGAAATTGAGAATTGGGAGTTTTTTCATCAGTCACACCACATTGTACCAGGGAAGGAAAGGGACTTTGGTGGACAAACACAGTAAACTTTCCTGTCCACTTTGATGCAGCTCTTCTTGGCTTTGTGTTCACCTGGGGTACTGAAGTCTCTTCACTGGTTCCAGGCAGTCTCAAAAAAGCAATTTGTCTCACATATTATTGCTTAGTTGGTGTCTCCATAGGAAAACAAAGCCTGGGTCTTTCTCTTCTGCCATCTTGCTGATGTCAGAATTGTTTGCATCTCCATAATTACTTTAAGCAGTATAGCATCTACAGTGTCTCCCATAGAATAAAAAATTACTACATACACAAAGACTATTAAAATGGGATGCATACTCAAGAGGAAAAATAGGTAATTGAATCAGAAATGATACACATGTTGAAATTAGATTCAAGGTCCTTGAAACAACTATTGTAAACATGTTTAAGAGTATTAAAAAAAAAGGCAAACAAATGTAGAATATCACCTGGAAAATGCAAACAATTAAAAAGAAGCAAATTAAAATTATAGAAATGAAAAATAAAATAACTGAAATGAAAAATTCAGTAGATATGTTAACAGCTGAGGAAAAATATTGACAAAGACAAAACAATAGAAACTAACCTTTTTTTTTAAAGAAGAGAACCATTGTAACATATGGAAAAATATCAAGAAAACTAACATACAGGTAATTGAGTTCCAGAGAGAGAGGAGAGAGAAAACAAAACAATCCGTAAAAAAATTGATAAATTGGACTTTATCAAAATTATAAACTTCTGATTTTTGCTATTCCTTGAAAGACTCTTATAGGATAATGAAGTAGCAAGCCATACATTGGGAGGAAATATTTCCATATCATATATCTGAAAAAGGACTTTATCCAAAATTTTTCTTAATGGGCAAAAGATTTGAACATACACTTCACCTTTGAAGGTATAAAGACAGCAAATAAGCACATGAAGGAATATTAACATCATTAGGCATTAAGGAAATGCAAATTAAATCCACAATAAGATACTATTACACTTTCACTAGAATGGCTAAAATTGAAAAGACTGACCATAACAAGTGTTGGTGAAGATGTGGAGAAACTCAAACTCTCACACACTGCTGGTCAGGATGAAAAATGGTAGAAGCACTTTGGAATGCCTTGTGACAACTACCTCATAAATTAAAAGCATATCTACTGTAGGATCCAGCCATTCTATTTGTAAACATTTACCCAAGCATAACACTGAAAACATTTTTTAAACTATAGCTTTCGTCTATTCCTTATATTTCCCCATGCAGAAATGTGACCTCTGCCCTTACTTCTTTCCACTTTGAGAATTCCCTTGAGCAATTTTGTATTATATATTTTATCATTGAAAAGATAAAATAGACAAATGGCACAAATGAACAGACAATATAGAATTTGAGATAAAAACTGTTACTAGGGAACAAAGGAAGACATTTTATAATGATAAATGGGTCAATCCATCAAGAAGGTATAACAATTATAAACATACATGTAACTCACAACAAAGCCTCAAAATAGAGGAAGTGAAAACTGACAGAATTGAAGGGAGAAAAAGATGAACAATAACAGTTGGAGACTTCAGTACCCCACTTTCAATAACAGATAGGACAACTAGGCAGAAGATTGACAAGGAAACAGAAGACTTGAAAATACTATAAACCTATTAGACTTAACAGATATCTATAGAGCCCAACAATAGCAGAATACGCATTACTCTTAGGTACTCACAAAATATTCTTCAGGATAGTTATGTTACACTATAAAACAAGTGTCAATAATTTTTAAAGGACTAAAATCATATAAAATATGTTTTCTGATCACAAAAGAATAATATTAGAAATCTATAACAAAAGGAAATTTTGGAAATTCACTGATATGTGGAAATTAAATAATACAAATGAGGCAGAAAAGAAATCACAAGAGAATTTAGAAAATACTTTGAGGTGAATGAAAATAACACAACATGCTAAACTTACAGGATGCAGCTAAAACAGTTATTAGAAAGTTATAGTTGTAGACACCTGTGTTTAAAAAGAAGAAAGATCTTGGGCTTCCCTGGTGGCGCAGTGGTTGCGCGTCCGCCTGCCGATGCAGGGGAACCGGGTTCGCGCCCTGGTCTGGGAGGATCCCACATGCCGCGGAGTGGCTGGGCCCGTGAGCCATGGCCGCTGAGCCTGCGCGTCCGGAGCCTGTGCTCCACAACGGGAGAGGCCACAACAGAGGAAGGCCCGCATACCACAAAAAAAAAAAAAAAGAAGAAAGATCTTAAATCAATAATATAATGTACCATCTCAAAAAAAAACTAGAAAAAGAAAAAACTCAACCCAAAGCAACATGAAAGAAAAAAATAATAAATATTATAGCCAAAATAAAATAGAGAATAGAAAAACAATAGAAAATATATGAAATCAAAAGTTAGTTCTTTGAAAAGATCGATAGAATCAACAAGCCTTTATTTAGTTAGATTGACATAGAAAATAAGAGCTAATGCTCAAATTACTAAAGTCAGAAATGACAGTGGGGATATTAATTCTGACTTTATAGAAATATATCTACTGATGAAGCTTCTGTAAGTTTACTTCTGCCTTGGGCCAGCCAAGCTTAGGTAAGACTTGACACTGACCCTTTCACAGAGGT
The DNA here is from genome assembly GCF_002837175.3 of Physeter macrocephalus. Taxonomy (NCBI): domain Eukaryota; kingdom Metazoa; phylum Chordata; class Mammalia; order Artiodactyla; family Physeteridae; genus Physeter; species Physeter macrocephalus. The sequence continues at coordinate 12,262,285 of NC_041233.1, read as the reverse complement.
GTAATGACTAAAGTATTACAAATCAGTAGAGTTTGTAAACAGTGATCCACAGCCAAATTGAACTAGCAGATGATTTTTAGCTGAATCACTCAGTGCTTTTTAAATTTTTAAATAAGTTAATGATATGTAAAAATCAGGAGATTGCACATTTAAAAATTTCTCACTTCTGTAGAAAAATCTGAAGATTTAGCTGCCTACATTTCAACATGACCACTATTAGGCACAGCTGAGAAGGACCCTGACCTTCAGAGGAGACATGTATTTCTAGTTGTTCATAGCCTTGTTGTCTTATGCCTGATCATTTCTTCCATTTACTCAACCTTCCAGCCCTTCTAAGAATTATATTTTCAATCCCTGTTAACAGACCTAGATCCATGACCCTTCAGTCCAATATTCAGTGTATGACAAAAACTCATTTTCTAAATATTAGCCTCAAATGTTAGTTTTAGAGAATATCAAATCCAACCCTTTTTATTCCTCTTGCAGATGTATATGTTAAGTAAGATGCAAGAATATAAAATGCTTTACCGAAGTTCACAAAGCCAGCTAATGGCAGAGCTGGAACTAGAGCATAGGCATGTCTTCCGATTCTTTTACATTCCATTCTGAAAACTTTACACCTTCCAAATCTTTTTGACAACTAAATATTTAAATATTATCTATACTAATTTTTTGAGCTATGAGTTCCATGTTTGTTAACCTCCGTGAAAATGCCTTCTCATAACTTGTCTTAATTTTGCCTCTTTGCAAGGATGGTATAAAGAGGTTTGGTTTAAAAAAATTCATATTCACCCTTTCTCTATGACCTCTTTTTAAAAATATGCTTTGGTCATTTCTCCTCCGGCCTTTGTCTTCTTTTTTTTTTTAAGATTTATTTTTATTTATTTATTTAGGCTGCACTGGGTCTTAGTTGCGGCATGTGAACTCTTAGTTGCATCATGCATGCGGGATGTAGTTCCCTGACCAGGGGTCAGACCTGGGCCCCCTGCATTGGGGATGTGGAGACTTACCCATGGACCATCAGGGAAGCGCCCAGCCTTTGTCTTTTGAAGAACATTAACCTCTCTTTGGGGCTTTGCTTGGAAGTGTCTAGAGGTCAGTCTGCTCTAGGTTTCTTTTTTATGCTTTAGGATGACTCAAGGAATATGTTTGCAAGATATCTCCAGCCTACCTGCAAAGACCACCCCACTTAAAGGGAAGCTCCTTATGAGGGCAAAAAGGCTCAGCCCAAGAGCTGCTGACAGTTTCCACATCACCCTCCACTGGGTACACTCTCACGCTCTACCATTTCTTTCCAATGATTTTTCTAAACTTCAACTTTTCATTTTCAGACCTTTACACATAACTTCCCTTAATCCCTTTATAGTGATGTTTTTCCATATATATATTTTTAAAATTTATTTAATTTAATTTATTTTATTTTTGGCTGCATTGGGTCCTCATTGCTGTGCACGGGTTTCTCTGGTTGCAGCGAGCACGGGCCACTCTTCGTTGTGGTGCGTGGGCTTCTCATTGCAGTGGCTTCTTTTGTTGTGGACTACCATTTCTTTCCAATGATTTTTCTAAACTTCAACTTTTCATTTTCAGACCTTTACACATAACTTCCCTTAATCCCTTTATAGTGATGTTTTTCCATATATATATTTTTAAAATTTATTTAATTTAATTTATTTTATTTTTGGCTGCATTGGGTCCTCATTGCTGTGCACGGGTTTCTCTGGTTGCAGCGAGCACGGGCCACTCTTCGTTGTGGTGCGTGGGCTTCTCATTGCAGTGGCTTCTCTTGTTGTGGAGCACGAGCTCTGGGCGCGCAGGCTCAGTAGTTGTGGCGCACGGGCTTAGTTGCTCTGTGGCATGTGGGATCTTCCCAGGCCAGGGCTCAAACCTGTGTCCGCTGCATTGGCAGGCAGATTCTTTTTTTTTTTTTTTTTTTGAGGTACGCGGGCCTATCACTGCTGTGCTCTCTCCCATTGCGGAGCGCAGGCTCAGCGGCCATGGCTCACGGGCCTAGCCGCTCCGCGGCATGTGGGATCTTCCTGGACCGGGGCACGAACCCGTGTCCCCTGCATCAGCAGGTGGACTCTGAACCACTGCGCCACCAGGGAAGCCTGGCAGGCAGATTCTTAACCACTGTGCCGCCAGGGAAGCCCTCCGTGTATTTTTTACTTTTACTTTTTTATCTCCTAACTCCTGCTCTTAATCTTTAATCTCCTATGTTTATATGGGTTTTGTCTAAAATTTTATTTCATGGATTTTTATCCTTTATCTCTTTTGCTTTTAGGTTTTCAGTCTTTAATCTCATTGACCCTCTAGGCTTTTATACTTTATTTTAAACGTCATTTATTTTCTTTTATTATTTTTAACTGTTAATCTTTTGCCTTTGTTAGGCTTTTTAGTCTCCCATTTTAATCTGTATTTTATTCCTTTTTATTTCCCTTCTCAGTGTTATAATGTTACTGTCTTTCTAACCTCCCATTCTTTCTTAATTATTAAAAATTGATCATATATTTTTTCTTAATTAATTTTAAAAATCATGGCTGAAGGAGTGTGATTATAGAGGTAGGAGCCACAGACAGGACCTGTACTAGAAGTGGGGGGAATGGGAAGCTTTCCTTTCTTCCCATGCTGCCGTCACAGGTCTTCTCTTAGTAACATCATTTGCTTGTCTTTCTCCTGAACGGTTCATTGTTTTTCCTTATGATTACATAAGAGTGTTCAACATTTATTTATTTCAATTTCCTGCAGCAGAGTTATTTTTCTCTGGGGAATTGAATTTTGAAGTTAGCAATGGTCTTGCAGGGCTCACCTAGAATCAAGGGGAACAAGAAGATTGATTCCCTATGGAACACAGGGAATATGGTCCATAGGGAATATGGAATACTTCATCTTTAATGTGTAATTCATCATTTTTGAAAACATGAACAAAAGGTTTTTAAAATTTAATATCTTCTGATGCAGTATTACAAGAGAAGTAAATAATTCTAGTTTTTTTCTCTCTTACTTTTGTTTTACCCTTGCTTTCATTCTTTTCTCATCTGTAAAAATGAGTATTATAATTCTAACTCTATAAGCTTGCAATGAGAATTAAATGAGAAAAATGTATGTAACTATGAATAGCATAATGCATAAACTGTTGTAGCTTTTCAATGGAAATTTCCCTTTCCTTTTCTTCCTAGCCAATTAAAAATCATATTAAATAAGTTGCATATATATTGATCAGAAGAATTAATTTTGAACTTCATAGCTTATAGAAACAACCAAAGCATATGCTTATTATTAAATACAAATAGTCTATGGATATAAAAGACCTAACAAACACACAGCAATTGATTTTGTTAATAGTTATTTCCTCACTTTGAAATATATTCTTTTACTGATGATTGATGTCCTTATTAGGGACTATACCAGACCAGAACAAAATTTTTCTCCCTCCAAGTAACCTTAAGAATCAAAGAACCGAGCTTCCCTGGTGGCGCAGTGGTTGCGCGTCCGCCTGCCGATGCAGGGGAACCG
>NC_041233.1:12256418-12257255 GCF_002837175.3 Physeter macrocephalus | reverse complement strand
GGAGGGAGATGCAAGAGGGAAGAGATATGGGAACATATGTATATGTATAACTGATTCACTTTGTTGTAAAGCAAAAACTAACACACCATTGTAAAGCAATTATACTCCAATAAAGATGTTAAAAAACAAACAAACAAAACCAACAAAAAAAGAATCAAAGAACCAGTGTAGGAACATTTTTTAGCATAAGATGCATTACTTTAAATGAAAAATTTCTCAAGGTGGTTCCATGATGCAATGGATAGGGCTTTGGACTTCTAAATGAAAAATCTCTCACAAAATATATCTAAGAACCGATGAGGGTGGTGTATATGGTAGCTTAGGAAAAAATTCCAGAGAATTTCCATCCCAGGGCCACCACATTAGAGAACTTCCAGGGTGTGTCATCCACACCAGCTGTAACGTAAGTGATGCCTCCTGGGCTCATGTGATTCCGGCGACCTGTGTATCTAATTTTGATGTTGGCACCATTTATTGTGCCGGATTGCCCTCTCTACTTATCATCATCTCAGTATGATTTATTTTTTTTCCTGGGAAAAATAAACACAACATTTTAAATATATAGCCTAACTCTCCCAGAGTCTATTACTCACTCTCAGGCCAGGAGCTGAGAGAAGTTAAGGTGGACCAAAGTTTTAAAACTCTGTTCTGGGGACTTCCTGGTGCCAGTGGTTAAGACTCCATGCTTCCGGGCTTCCCTGGTGGCGCAGTGGTTGGGAGTCCGCCTGCCGATGTAGGGGACACGGGTTCGTGCCCCGGTCCGGGAAGATCCCACATGCCGCGGAGCGGCTGGGCCCGTGAGCCATGGCCGCTGAGCCTGCGCGTCCGGAGCCTGTG
>NC_041233.1:12233178-12250448 GCF_002837175.3 Physeter macrocephalus | reverse complement strand
TTTGTGGTCTGCGGGCCTCTCACTGCTGTGGCCTCTCCCGTTGCGGGGCACAGGCTCCGGACGCGCAGGCTCAGCGGCCATGGCTCACGGGCCCAGCCGCTCCGCGGCATGTGGGATCTTCCCGGACCGCGACACGAACCCGTGTCCCATGCATTGGCAGGCGGACTCGCAACCACTGCGCCACCAGGGAAGCCCCGAGGGGTTCTTTTTGTGTGGGATTGGAGCTAGGTCTTAGTTCAGAGGAACCGTTCCTAATGCCATCAATTTGAAGTCTAGTTGAAAGGTTTTCTAGGCATCTCACCCAGCAGCTACATGGAAATAAAAGTGTTTTATCTGGAAGATGTGTGAAGCTAGAAAAAAAGTGTGCATTGGCAGGCGGACTCGCAACCACTGCGCCACCAGGGAAGCCCCGAGGGGTTCTTTTTGTGTGGGATTGGAGCTAGGTCTTAGTTCAGAGGAACCGTTCCTAATGCCATCAATTTGAAGTCTAGTTGAAAGGTTTTCTAGGCATCTCACCCAGCAGCTACATGGAAATAAAAGTGTTTTATCTGGAAGATGTGTGAAGCTAGAAAAAAAGTGTATAGGTACAAAGCATACTTTGTTAGAGTTTCAGGTGGGGGAAAGAGATTCTCTGTGTTTCTGAATCACACTGTTTTGCCGGTTTCTCTTAAAAAAGGAGAAAATGGGACATTCTAGCTTGACACAAGTGAGAGGAAATCAGCTTGATCCAGCTGTCTGCAGCATCAGAACTGATTGCAGCTGGCTCACCTCTAATTATAGAATCTCTGTTATTGGTGATGTAAGTGGCCAAATCTGTGGTTTGACTTCTATGATCCCTGGTTTTTGAAAAGCTGGTATTTTGAGATTGTGTTTTTCTCTCTGCATAATCAACTAAACAAATTTAAATTAACTCTTGGGGCAAATATAATTAAGGAGCTGCAGATGATACTTTTGTTCCTTTGGCTGACTAGAGTATGCCCTAACTGTGCCTTTGGATGAAACCATTAAATGCTGTTTCCATGGGATCCAGTCTAGAGCATTCAGCTCTGATGTCCTAAGGTATTTGGAGAGGCCAAGGTCAACATAAGCAATTCTGAGTTTCAGAGAAAGTTTATTTCTCTAATGGTTTTGTGTTTAGAGAAGATTTCAGCAGAATTACTGCGTCTCAACTTTACTCTGAACCCTTCATTGATCATTTGCCTTTCTTCCTCTCATTCTCTCCATTAATTCTATTTTTGCACTCTGGTTTAGAGAGAAACAAGTGGTGAGATAAGTTTTCAGTGTCCATGTATCCATCTACTCAGGCTGCTATAAAAAGTAGCATAGACTGGGGGACTTAACAGACGTTTATTTCCCACAGTTCTGGAAGCTGAGAAGTCCAAGGTCAATGTGCCGGCTGATTCCTGTTCCTACTGAGAGCCCTATTTCTGGCTTGTGGATGGTTGTCTTCTTGCTGTGTACTTACATGGTGGATAGTTCTCTGGTCTCTTCTTTTTTAAAAAATTGATTAATTAATTAATTAATTATTTTTGGCTGCGTTGGGTCTTTGTTGCTGTGCATGGGCTTTCTGTAGTTACAGTAGTGAGAGGCCCGCGTACCGCAAAAAAAAAAAAAAAAAAAAAAAAGGCTCCATGCTTCCACGGCAGGGGTCACAGGTTCCATCCCCAGTAGGAGAACTAGGATCCTGTATGCCTTGCAGCGCTGCCAAACCACCCCCCGCCAGAACCCCATAAGCTCTGTTCTGACCTGTTGCCATTCAAAGCCTGTTTAAAACTCTGCCCTGGATGCCTCAATGGAAAGTCTATTCTTTCCCCTTTTATCAGTGATTTATTTGCGCTTAAATAGGTCCATCTTCATTATGTCACAGCAAACATGGGTCATCCAAGTACCTGTTTTAAAATAAATGGTGGCCGGTTTAGAGTGACCTGAAAAGACTTTCACATTCTTTTAAGTCAAATTTAAATGTTATTACAATTTTCTTATCACTGTAAAAAACCCTCAGGTTTAATAAATGGAAATAGGAAGAACTGAATTTGGGTAGCATCGTTGGCCACTGGGAGCAGGTACTGGACGTGTGAAGCTAAGGTCTTGATGACTGCCTGGCAGGAGGGGTTCATCTTCTCAGTTTCGCAGATCGGACTCAGAACTCCAAACACTGAGCGTTAGAAGCTGCTCACTAATCAGCTGTCATAATTTTATTATCATGAACCAGCAGTGCTCTGCTAGCTAACCAAACTGGCTCTGTAATTACTGCTGAGAAAAAAGAAGGAACTCAGGTCAAATATTTTAATACCAAAGATTTTATTTTGGGAGGGTGAGATTTACCCTGACATTTAACTGTGTTTTAGTTGACATTTCTCTACGGCAAGTTTTAATTCTTCAGTTATGTTATATTTTGCAACTGGTTTATTTTGGAGGAGATATCAGAGTGCACAATTTAAATATTTTCTGGCTTTCCTGACAGTTATGTTTTTAATTGCACAGGCGGGTATCCGTTTCTTTAACTGTTTTCCCGGCTAACAATATTTTGGCTCTAATCCGTGGTGTAGAATTTGGGGTCTCAGCCACCTTTTCTTGTGTGTACTGAAGAAGAACCAATACAACTTTTTTCCCATTTTATATTGAAGTATATTTGATTTCCAGTATTATACTAGTTTCAGGTGTACAGCATAGTGATTCAGTATTTTTGCAGATTATACTCCACATGGGAACATATGTGTATGTATAACTGATTCACTTTGTTGTAAAGCAGAAACTAACTGAGCCTGCGCGTCCGGAGCCTGTGCTCCGCAACGGGAGAGGCCACAGCAGTGAGAGGCCCGCGTACCGCAAAAAAAAAAAAAAAAAGATAATGGCTATAATTCCCTGTGCCATGCAGTATATCCTGTTTTATACATAGTAGTTTGTGTCTGTCAATACCATATTGTTAATTTGTCCCTTCCCCTTTCCCTCTCTGCTTTGGTACCACAAGTTTGCTTTCTCTATCTGTGAGTCTGTTTAGAGTCATCATATGATCCAGCAATTTCAATACAACATTTTGAGGGGCTGCTTGGCCAGTGTAAACATCCTCTCTCAGCTCGGAAGTAGAGCAATACATGCTTGTCAGTCTCCACATTTTTCATTGGAGAAAATTAGCCCCACTCCATCTCAGTTGCTTGTTAAAATATACATTTCCACATTTAATCCACGTCTTGACAGCAGGCACCAGGTCATCTATTGCTTTGTCTGTCAAGCACTGTTCCCCTATTCTGGAAGTAGCAACCTTCTTTATTAGAAAATTACTGGCCTGGTTATAGAATGAATGTTTGCGTCCCCCCCTCCCCAAATTTATACCTTGAAGCCCTAACCACCCAGTGTGGCTATTTTTGGAGATGGAGGCACTAAGGAAGTAATTAAGGTTAAATGAAGTCAGGGTGGGACCTTTAAGATCCAGTAGTTCCCAGTGGTCAGGATCTAGGCAAAAGAAATCGGTCTGAAAGAATGAAGCTAATATGCCTGGAAAAGCAGAGATGAGAGAGGGAGAGGGCATTGATTGTGGCCAAGGCCTTGATTCCAGTTGTTTTGCAGGTCCAACTGCGCCTCTTTCCTTCCGGTAATTTCATGGATGAGCCTATTAATTCCATTTAGCCTAAGCTAGTTTAAGTTGGGTCTGTGTCACTTCCAACTTTAAGTTCTGCCTGATACAGGGAGCATGACTTCCAAGCTTAATGGAACTCAGGACTCATAAACATTTGGTGAAATAAGCACACTGCCTGATGGATATGCAGCCCATTCATCCCCCCAAAAAACTTGCATAAAATTGTGCTCCGGCATGATATCAGGAGCAACCCCTTAACACTGTTGTAATTATCTTAAGAATCTTAGGGAAATTGTACATGACATAGTATCTCTTTTCTTAAGATGAACAAGATAAATGGAGGCACTAAGTCTGTTTTTGAGGAATAACATCATGCTTTAGTGAAAGAGAGCATAGGATTGAATTTGAAACCCTGTAGAGTTCAAATGAGGCTCTGGCACTTAGAAAAGTTGTGAGTTCTTCATGGGTAGGCTTGGAGGGCATTATGCTAAGTGAAATAAGTCAGAGAAAAAAACTGTACAATATCACTTATATGTGGAATCTAAAAAAAATACAAAAAACTAGTGAATATAACAAAAAAGCCGGCTCACAAATATAGAGAACAAACTAACAGTGATCAGTGGGGAAAATCACATTAATGTGATTCATTAATTCCAATCTCACTTTTATCATGTGAATTTCAAGGTACCTTGTTCAAACCTTTTTTTCTTGCTGCAATAGAGCTCTGAATATTGCTGCTTGTGGAAATATGCACCTTGACAAGAGGAGTAGGTTGTGGGAAAAAAGTCAAGAATGTTGGCAAGATGGGTCAGCAATTCCATTGGCCTGGGCTGATGGAGATCTTTTATCTGCCATCTAGCTCCAAGCCCAGGGCTCTGGGTGCTTTGTGCAGATAAAAACCAAGGTCAGCCAAGGGTTTGAGTGTTCACAACAGGATCATTTAATTTGGCTCATCCAGTGGTTTATTTGGTTACCAGCATGTTGTCTGCTTCCAGTTTAAATCTATTCTGTTCCAACTTTGGATTTCTCCCTTTAGAGTTTGTGTGTGTGTGTGTGTGTGTGTGTGTGTATATGTGTGTGTGTGTGTGTATGTGTGTGTGTGTGTGAGAGAGGAGGATCACACCACCATTATTAACACATGGTGAGAGCTCAATAAAAATTGCCCTTCCCCACATAATCTTTTCTAAGAGTAGAAATGGCTCACTTGATAAACCCAGAGACAATAAATAGACCAAAGCACAGTCAGGGGCAAAACTGATTCAAAGTGTATTTGCAATGTGCTATCACTCTAAACAACTCCTCTCTTCAAAGCACTTGACTTAAAACTATCCCTTATGAATAAGTGATGTCATCTTTCTGCAGTTCCTACTATAAAGAAGAGCTTTTAGAAAATGTGGTTTCCGTATTGGAGACGGTAAAGAGACAGAGACATTCTAGGGTAGATGCCAGGACTACACTTCCAAGCAAGACCAGCTTGACTGGAAGGAGACAGATGAAAAATTTCACCACCTCTTGAGACTTTGCCTCCTTGACTGTCTTTCTGTTGCTCTGTTAGACATCTTTTTGGCATATTGGAGAGTTAAGAGACTTTGTCATTCATGTATTGCCCAGAATTCATTCACTGAGCTGGCTTGCTTTCCCTCCTAACATCTAGATGAAAATTGGTTGCACGAAGTAAATGTGGGGTTTGGCGGGGGAAGGGAAGGGAAGGTGCGAGGAGCACTCAGGGAGGGAAAGAGGCTGCATACAGCTGGTGAACTTGCAGACAGGGGAGTAGAGTCAATGTTGGCAAAGGCCGAACTCTGGGAAAAGGGATCAAATGCACCTAGTATTTAGAAAGAATAGTCCCTTCTTTCATCTACACTGGCTTGTCTCTTGCCCCTAGAACCTGTATCATTAGTAGAGCAGCTATTTTACCAATTTTTTCTGGATTATAATTTAAATGGGTATTTCTGGACTAGGCAGGATCCTACCCACCCTTGAAAATATTGTTGTACGTGAGTAAATACATTTCTAAAAATGTATTTAGAAAGGGTCTTGTAAAACCAAGCTTGTTCTTAAATTGTTATTTGAAGGATATCTAAAATTCCTACTAGCTTGGTATGGTCAAATTCCAGAAGACCAAAATGAGTTTCTTGGGCTTACTGTGCATACTTTTTGTAATAACTGAATGACAAACGTTTAAATGCATGTAAATAAAAGTCACAAAACATAACCAATACCAGTGAAAATACATTTGATTGGAAGTAAACTTTATATTTATTTTATTACTTGCATACTTATTATAAGATAAAGCACAGATTTTAGTAACTTGACCTTTATATGAACAAGTAGGAAAGAACCAGATATAACCAGAGCTTTTTATAATTCCTATGTGCTGTTAATACTGTTGTATTGAATAATGCACACTGAAAATGGAAATTAAATACCTTACCCCAAACCGAGTTCCAGGGAGATTAGAGATTTAAGATTTTAAAACCAAGCAAACGATCGAAAAAGGAAAAGTGTATTAAAGATTTCTCAAACTTGGGAGGGTGAGGGAAATTAAAGTTTATAACTCTTGAAGAAATCACTTAATAAAAAAGATGTGTAGACAATATTTGTAGAACACCTGTATATTTTAAGTAATAATATATGGCAAGCAAATCAGAAAAAAACTGTAGCAAATATTATTTTAAACATAGGCAAAGGGTAATTCTCTCTATTATATAAAGAATCTATACCAAATATACACACACATACGTAAACTCTTAATCAGGATTTAGTAAGTGACTGGTGAAAATACAATGAGGAGGAATGGTCAACATCATTAGATATTAAGTAAATTCAAAAGAAAACAAATATACAGACTATTTACTCATTCAAAAACTCTGCTTCTTTTAACAAGTTTTTATGATAATATTCCATTCCTAGAGGTATGGGAAATAAAGCCTTCTCATTCACTAAGGGGTATTAAACTGCTGGGCCAATCCATTGGGAAAGCAATTTGATAGCATGAATTGAGGTAGTCATATGCTTTATTTTTTTTTCTTCCAGTTTTATTGAGGTGTAATTGACATATAGCACCATATAAGTTTAAGATGTACGGCATGGGAATTCCCTGGCAGCCCAGTGGTTAGGACTCTGAGCTTTCACTGCTGAGGGCCCGGGTTCAATCCCTGGTCTAGGAACAAAGATCCTGCAAGTCTTGCAGCTCGGCCAAAAAAAAAAAAAAACCACAACACACACACACACACACACACACACACACACAAACATGTACAGCATAATGATTTGACTTGCATACATCATGAAATGATTATCACAAAAAGTTTAGTGAAAGTCCGTCGACCAGGGATTGAACCCATGCCCCCTGCAGTGGAAACACGGAGTCCTAACCACTGGACCACCAGGGAATTCCCAACAACTTTCATATACAACGTACAGCAGTGTTAATTTGTCATGTTGTCCGTTACATCCCTAGTACTTATTTGTCTTATAACTGGAAGTTTATACCTTTTGACTGCCTTATCCAATTCCTTTCCCCACACACACCCCCTCTTGTAACCACAATTCTGATCTCTATGAGTTTGTTTGTTCGTTTTTGAAGTATAATTGACCTACAACACTATGTTAGTTCCTGGTGTACAACATAGTGATTCCATGTTTCTATACATTTCCAAATGATCTTCATGATAAGTCTAGTTACCATTTGTCATTCTACAAAGATATTACATAATTATTGCCTATATTCCCCACACTGTACATTTCATACCCATGACTCATTTATTCTATAACTGCAAGCTTATACCTCTTAATCTCCCTCACTTATTTCTCTCCTCCCCCCAGCTGGTAACCAGATTCTTTAATGCGCTGGTTCCCTTTCCCTGAACTACACTAAACAAAATATTCCTAGGTAAAAACCAGCCTTCATATATTCATAATGGTGTTTTTCATAAAAGTAAAAACTGCGAAACAACCAAGTGTTCAACAACAAAAAGGGTAGTAAGTAAATTTTGATACAATCACTGGATCTGCTCTCATGAGGCTTCAAAATGATGTTTATGGTGACTATATATGGAAAAGTATAGTCTGCGTGATCTCCGTGTATTTAACTCTGTGAGAGAACATTCTGGAAAGAAGCTCAGGGAAGCACTAACAGTAGCTGTCTTTGCTCTCCTGAAGAGACAGGAAGTATGAAAAGTAGTCAAGAATGTGAGATCTGAGTCCAAACTGCCTGGGTTTAAATCCCAGCTCTGCCGCTTGAATGGACGGCTATTTGACTTTGATATGGAAGAGTTGTTGAAATTGGGCATGTTTTAACTTCACTATGATTAGATTTCTCCATCAGTAAATTGGTGGTAAATTAGTACCTATGTCCTGGGAATTTTGTGAGGATTAAATATATTGATACGAATACAGGTAAAGCACTAACAACAATGCCTGGCAAATAGAAAGAGCTCAGTCAATATTAGCTATTTGCTATTTAAATGGTAGAACCAATAAAAGCAGGCGTTTGCTTCCTCTTTTCTACATTTTCCAAATCAACTTTTCTCTCCCGAACATATTACTGTTACATTGGGAAAGAGCAATAAATATTTTTCTGAAGGTCTTGAAAACAGGGTCAGCTGGATTTTCTAGTCATGTAAATTTAACTCGTAATTGGGATATCACGGTATGTAATCAAAGAATGGATAGTTCATGTTGTTGGAATCCAAGAATTGAAATTGGAGTTGCAGTAACAATTGAAATGAACTTTGTGTCTCATTTCATAAGAAGTTAGGATGGTTCAGTTTCCCTAAAGGACTGCTTGCTTCCTTTGGAAAAACTTGTGTCTACATAGTATTCTCTCTCCTCCCCCAACCTCTAGCCTCTAGACTACTCAGTACTTCTCTATAACTCACATGGTTTAGTAAAATTTTTGAAAATATTTACAATAATGGAATAAGCAAATTTGGCGGGGCAAAGAAAGTTTATTAGGGAAAGGGGAGAAGGAGTAAACTATTCAGTACATCTGTTAATTTCTGAACATTTCCAAAGGTACCATGCATAATTTGATTTACCTATAGAGTTATCATTTAAATATTTTTTAAAGTTCCAGGAGCAGGGGCTTCCCTGGTGGCGCAGCTGTTGAGAGTCCGCCTGCCGATGCAGGGGACGCGGGTTCGTGCCCCGGTCCGGTAGGATCCCACGTGCCGCGGAGCGGCTGGACCCATGAGTCATGGCCGCTGAGCCTGCGGTTCGGAGCCTGTGCTCCACAACGGGAGAGGCCACAATAGTGGGAGGCCCGCGTACCGCAAAAAATAAAATAAAATAAAATAAAATTAATAGGCCAACCAATGGGAACTGTGTTTTCAAAGGTTAAACATTTATTTTGTCAACTGTTTAAATGATTTGGGTTCCACTCATTATTTTTCCTGCAGTTTGTGTGTCCTGGAGTCAATGTACATTTCTTTAGGCTTTGCTTAATTGGCGGTGGTCAACTGGTGAATATGTTATTGGCAGTGTAATAAGGAAGGGAAGAATATATTTTTAGCGAATATTTTTGGGTCGCCTTAGAATGCTGTTGGCTATTCCTACAAACCCTGATTCTACCAACTGTGAAATAGAGACATTGCTAAGCTGTGGGAGACCTTTAGTGTTTTGATACCATCTTGGAAGCAAACAAGAGTGAGGAATACTTGATTGCTACAGTCTGCCTTGTCTTCTCTTGTACATTCAAATGTGGAGCCTGCCCCCCACCTCACAAGACAGAAGAGTGGTGACAAGCAGCAGCTCCGGTAGTCAGTGGAAGAAAGGAGTTGGAGGTACAGAGTGCCGGCTGGGTGGGAACCCCCGATGGGTTAGAATTAGGAGGAAGGAGCATCCAGCCTGGAATGCTTACTTTTCTATTAATAATGAAACTGTTGACGTTATCATTATCTTGACTCTTATCACGGTTATTAATCTTAAGCTTTCTCAGCTGTCTGCTGCTGCTGGAGAAAATAAACCGAGTGGTTCTTTTTTTTTTTTTTTTTTGTGGTCTGCGGGCCTCTCACTGCTGTGGCCTCTCCCGTTGCGGGGCACAGGCTCCGGACGCGCAGGCTCAGCGGCCATGGCTCACGGGCCCAGCCGCTCCGCGGCATGTGGGATCTTCCCGGACCGCGACACGAACCCGTGTCCCCTGCATTGGCAGGCGGACTCGCAACCACTGCGCCACCAGGGAAGCCCCGAGGGGTTCTTTTTGTGTGGGATTGGAGCTAGGTCTTAGTTCAGAGGAACCGTTCCTAATGCCATCAATTTGAAGTCTAGTTGAAAGGTTTTCTAGGCATCTCACCCAGCAGCTACATGGAAATAAAAGTGTTTTATCTGGAAGATGTGTGAAGCTAGAAAAAAAGTGTATAGGTACAAAGCATACTTTGTTAGAGTTTCAGGTGGGGGAAAGAGATTCTCTGTGTTTCTGAATCACACTGTTTTGCCGGTTTCTCTTAAAAAAGGAGAAAATGGGACATTCTAGCTTGACACAAGTGAGAGGAAATCAGCTTGATCCAGCTGTCTGCAGCATCAGAACTGATTGCAGCTGGCTCACCTCTAATTATAGAATCTCTGTTATTGGTGATGTAAGTGGCCAAATCTGTGGTTTGACTTCTATGATCCCTGGTTTTTGAAAAGCTGGTATTTTGAGATTGTGTTTTTCTCTCTGCATAATCAACTAAACAAATTTAAATTAACTCTTGGGGCAAATATAATTAAGGAGCTGCAGATGATACTTTTGTTCCTTTGGCTGACTAGAGTATGCCCTAACTGTGCCTTTGGATGAAACCATTAAATGCTGTTTCCATGGGATCCAGTCTAGAGCATTCAGCTCTGATGTCCTAAGGTATTTGGAGAGGCCAAGGTCAACATAAGCAATTCTGAGTTTCAGAGAAAGTTTATTTCTCTAATGGTTTTGTGTTTAGAGAAGATTTCAGCAGAATTACTGCGTCTCAACTTTACTCTGAACCCTTCATTGATCATTTGCCTTTCTTCCTCTCATTCTCTCCATTAATTCTATTTTTGCACTCTGGTTTAGAGAGAAACAAGTGGTGAGATAAGTTTTCAGTGTCCATGTATCCATCTACTCAGGCTGCTATAAAAAGTAGCATAGACTGGGGGACTTAACAGACGTTTATTTCCCACAGTTCTGGAAGCTGAGAAGTCCAAGGTCAATGTGCCGGCTGATTCCTGTTCCTACTGAGAGCCCTATTTCTGGCTTGTGGATGGTTGTCTTCTTGCTGTGTACTTACATGGTGGATAGTTCTCTGGTCTCTTCTTTTTTAAAAAATTGATTAATTAATTAATTAATTATTTTTGGCTGCGTTGGGTCTTTGTTGCTGTGCATGGGCTTTCTGTAGTTGCGGTGAGCAGGGGCTACTCTTCATTGTGGTGCACGGGCTTCTCATTGCGGTGGCTTCTCTTGTTGTGGAGTACGGGCTCTAGGCGCATGGGCTTCAGTAGTTGTGGCACGCGGGCTCAGTACTTGTGGCGCATGGGCTTAGTTGCTCCGTGGCATGTGGGATCTTCCTGGAACAGGGATCGAACCCGTGTCCCCTGCATTGGAAGGCAGATTCTTAGCCACTGTGCCACCAGGGAAGTCTCTTTGGCCTCTTCTTATAAGGGCACTGATCCCATCATGAGGATCCCACCCTCATGACCTCATCCAAACCTAGTTACTTCCAAAGGCCCCATCTCCAAATACCATCACATTGGGTGTTAGAGCTTCAATGTATGAACTTCAGGGGGCACAAATATTCAGCCCATAATAGTCAGGAAAACCTTGGTTAGTTAGAACTTAACAAACTAACTCTCAACTTGTCACTTTAAGAGAAGGAGACACATCACAGATTGTCTTGGCTAGAAGGTATATTAAGTAGCCCTAAGATGGTCATCCACCTGGCATCAGGTATCATCTTTGTGTTTGGTAGCAAGCCATCATGATTAATGGTGAGAACGTTGCTCGAACACTGAAATATCTTAAGATATTCGTCAGTCAACATACAGTATGTTTTCTAAACACATTCATAAACCCAGACTCATAAACCACAAAGGTTTTCCATTTGTTTTGGGGTGAAAAGATTTTAATTACAAGCAAGCTGGGAATTTTATATACACAGTATGCTTCATTCCCTGAATGTTTAAGCAAGATATTGTCTGGCTATTATAAAAATATCCAACTTCTATTTTGACTTTTCAGATAGATAGCTGTTGGACAAATTTAACTGTGCTTTACCTCCACACCGATCTGTTATTAAGCGATCATCAATCCTGACTCAGAAAATGTCTCTTTTCCTTGATCCATTAGCAAGCAGAGCCTAAGGCGAGAATTGAAGTGCTGAAACTTTTAGAGGTATAAATCTGGGGCGGCAAGGCTGAGGAAGAAGGCAAGTGGGCCAAAGAAAGATGTAATGTTGTGTGACTTGATATATTTTCATACTGGCTACCATGTCCCAATGAGTCACAAAGAGAATTGGCAAGTCATTCAGGAAGCATGCTCACTTAGCATGAAGGACCCTCCCGAAGGGCTATGAGGAGGACATGCACCTCAAGGTGGTCCAGACAAGTGGGAAAGGAAGGCAGATTATCCATCTGACACTCTCCTGTCCCCCATTTCCCACTGGTCAAGTTTCACTATGTAGGGACTTAACTCTCCACATTTATGGACTGTGCCATCAGTCCCCTGGGAAGCAGAGGAAGCCACTGCCTGACATTCATGTCCTAAAAGGCAGGAGTAATTTGCATGAGGGTCATGGGGACATGGAGGCCTGAGAATTTAACTCCTACCTTCCATTTCAGGGAATTTAGTGGAGCAGTGGTGTGGTCCAGGAGATAGCCGTTGCCTTAGAAAGCAGAGGGCAGTCAGCCCATTGGAGTTGGCATACAAGGTTCCACGTGATACAAATTCCTGCTGTCCAGTTTGAAACTTTGTAACATGAGAACTTTAGAAAAAGTAAAAATATAGAAGAAAAAGCATGAAAATGATTACTGTTTAGGAAAATACACTTATTCATAAACAGTCAGGATTCTCCCTAGAAACAGAGCCAATAGGAGATATCTATATCTACATCTACATCTTTCTATATGTCTATCTATCAACATACATATAACTACAGAGATTATTGTAAAGAATTGGCTTATACAATCACAGAGGCTGGTAAATCCAAAATCTGCAGGTTGTCCTCCAGTGGTGTAGGTCTCTCTGTAGAGACCTACAGAGAGCTAATGTTTCAGTTCGAGATTGTCAGGCAGAAAGAGCCAGTGTCACATGAAGTCTGAAGACAGTCAGCTAGAAAATTCTCTCTTACCTTGGGGGAGGGTCTTTTTGTTCTATTCAGGCTTTCAACTGATTGGACGAGACCCACCCACATTACTGAGGGCAATCTGCTTACTCTTACTATTAAAATGTTAATCTAATGGAATGTTAAAGTGTAGCAATTTAAATGTTAATTTCATCTAAAAAAACACCTTCCAGAAACACACAGAATAATGTTTGACCAAATATCTGGGCATCCTGTGACCCCATCAAGTTGACCCATAAAATTAACCATCAAAAGCGGTCATCTGTCTTACTGGAAAGTTCTGTGTGAAACAGTAGGAAGGTATTAAAGCTAAGCAGTTCTGAATTCAAGCCCAGGCTCGGCCAGTTATTAGCTTTTTGACCCTAGGTAAGTCAACTTACGCCTTTGGGTCTTGGGCTCCTCATCTATAAAATGTGGGGTTAGATGTCTAAGGACTTGATAAGTCCAAAATTTTCTGATTATATAATTCTTGGTTCTTACCTACAAAAGCTGTGTTATAAAGAGATTAGAGGCCATAGTCTACCTACAGTTAAAGCCAAACACAAGAAATTTATGTAAACTTGTAAAGCAAGATAAATTTATGTCAGCTAGATGGTAGAACCTCCTGATTTACTGAATGGGATGAGAAAGACTGAAAATGGAACTAGATTAGAAAAGGACAAGTGTTGGAACATTCAGTGAGATGCAGTTTTCTCTCCTGTTCTGTCTTTTGTGACTACACTATAAGACCAATGGCATTTAGTTTGCCAATTCTCTTTCTGAGTTCTTTGTGATAATTTTCTTCTCACCTTTCTCTTCTTGTCCCAGTTGTTTTCTGTCCTGTTGCCTTTGTGTGGGAGTAGAGGTGTTAGCGCACAGAATTTAGCCCTAAATGTACTGCCAGCTATAAGAAAGCATACATCTTCTTAGATAATGATCATCAGGTCTGAGTATATGTAACAATTATAAGGAGATTATACTGTAGGTGGTATACATACATGAATAATAATAAGTATTGGTATTAATATGGCAAGTCGGCTCTGTTATTCCAGTCTGAGAGTATGTGAGATTGATAGGTTTGGTAACTTTGCATATAAAATAGTAAACTTGAGAAATAGCAGATATTTGGTCATTTGGGTGCAAAAATTTATTTTTGTTTTTTAAAATCCAAATATGCCTACTTAAGGCAGTTTATTCTCCAGCCAGTCAATTTGCCATCCTCTGTGCAGGATACCGTTGGTGCCCAAACCACATTCTCTAGAAACTCCTCTCCCTGTTCATACATCAGTGGTGCCGAGAGACTTTTCTCTCTGTGGCTAGCTATTTCTAATTTTAACTGAAGTGACCGTGTGTGTGGCAGCCGTATTTCACAGTGGGCACAGTAAAACAGAGAAAGCCAAACTGGAGGGAGAGGGAGCGGGGAGGAAGAAAGGGAGCGGGAGGGGAGGGGAGAGGAGAGGAGAGCAGAGGAGGAGAAGGGGAAAACAGACTCAGCCCTGAGGAGGACAAACGAGAAATGGCAGAAGAGCACAAGGCAATTGTTAGTTCATGTCCTTGCACCTTGTATCTAAAGTAAAGATTGCGAAGGGAAATTCATTGGTTAGATCCAGCCCGTAGAAACATTTTGTTCGATCTACATAGCTTAAAAAAATAATTTGCAACTGAGGGATTTTATATAAAATATCCATATTCATAACTTGTTTTTTAAAAAGCGTATGTTCTGGCAACTTTTGACCCACATTCCGTCATAGCAACGGGCTGCAGGTGAGCTGTAGGTAGCTCCTTTAGACAGAACAGGAGCTCCGTCCAGTCACCGCCACCCGCAGTGACTCCTTCCCACCTGCTTCACTGGCTTAGGATGGCTGCCTGGCCTCTCTGGACTTTTGAGTTAAAGACCTTTGCAGGAGTCTCTTCTATGGTCTAATCACCTTTAAATACTTTTCTCTCTAACATAGGTGCCAACGACTAACTGTGACTGATGCATAGAGATATTGCTGGAAACAGGCCTGCTCCAAACAATGGAGGGCTCTGGAGCAATACAGGTATTTAAAAGCAGTAAAGCGAGTTAGCAGGCTGTCAAGTAAAATCCATTCTACCCTCTCCCTGCGGCACATAGAGAGAGACAGACAGACAGACAGAAGAAAGATTTTAATTTTTTTCCTTCTGATTAGTGTTCATCAAAAATTATGGGATATAGATTCAAAAAAATTATGGGATATAGAGAAAATATTCATTAAAAAAATTTATCCCATAACTCTCCTGTGTAGAAACACTCAGTGCTAGTTGTAAATTTCTTTTCTGTGCATAATATATTTGTATAGTTGAGCTTATGTGTATATACAATTTTGCATCCTGGTTTTTAAAAATAGCATAATATCTTGATAATTTCCCAGAATCATTAAAATATTCTTAGCAAATATAACTCATGACTGTGTAATAACTCATAATCTAGGCATACCTTTTATCTTTCATCATTATCCCATTTTTAGATATTTAGGTGAATTCCAAATTTTTGCTCTTATAAATAACATTGTGATTAATTTTTTCATTAAAGTCAGTACTAGTACTCTTTATAAAGAATTTCCTATTTATTTGTGGCACTTCTTTTGCCATATTTGGAGGCTGTCCTACTTAAAGACAGGTTAGTTCTGAAGATTGTGTTTAAGTCCACTTGTTTTTACGTCCAAAAGACCCAGCAAAAACTAGTGCCATCTGTTGCCAGTAGGCAAAGACAAGGGACCTTGCTCTGGCTGGTGGTTTTATTTATTTTTGTCTAGGTCTCTAGGCTGAACATTCATGAGCTGGTGAGTTTATGTTCTGATTTCTTAGATATTGAATTTGCTTTTGTGCTATTCACTAGTGCTCCCCAGTTATCCAATTCTGTACCTTATTTTTATTCAACTAACATGTTCTGATTGTATACACACAGAACACATTTATTGCAAAAATATGAAAAACATTGGAAATTCTGAAGAAGAAAGTTAAAGTTAAAATGATCAGTAACTGTACTGCATTTAAGCTTTTGATATATTTTTATCCCAGTGGGTATTTGTGTGTGTTTGTACTTTGCCCCACATAATCAGACTTGTACTTTATATACATTGTATCCATGGAAGTCATCCTGGAGTGATCAGTCCTGGTGGTATCAGTTTCACATCTGGGTGTGTGAGTAACTCTTGTTTTCTGTGGACCATCTCTTTGCCCTGTGTCCTATCACTTTGCCAATCATACGATCGGGTGACAATGATAATGAAATTGGTGCATGAAGTATATTTCGTGGTCCATGAAGAAGGCAGAGGTAAATTGAAACTCCATGTTACATCTACTAACTCTGTGACCTTGGACAAAGTTTATCCCCTCAGAGCCTTTGTTTCTAGCCCTATAAAACAGAATAAATAATAATAGCTACTTTACAGGGTTGACATGTGGATCAAATGGAATAATGGATACGAAAAGCAAAATGTGACCTGTTCAGCCCTGTAGCCCTGTTGGCTGAGAACTAAAAAAAGATTTTTTAAAGTGGAAAAATGGCAGAGCAGCATGTGAAAACAAATATCAGGGCACTCTTAGCTACAAAAGCCTCGAATCCAATACCTTCTTCCATTTAGGGGAAGCTTTGAGTTTTGCAATACTGGCTCATCTTTTAGACCTTGTCCATTTTCAGCACTGGTTTAGAATCTTATGGAAATTTTACCTTTGTAAGCAGCAGCAGCAGAGTTATATAGTATACATTAACTCATTTGTTCATTTACTCGTGTATTCCTTAAATAAAATATTATGCGTATCTTACTGTGTGTCAGTTACTCTGCAAAACTCTAGGGATACAATGTAAGTAAGGCATAGAAATTGATCTTCAGGAGTACACACAGGTGTAGGAAATAGTTCTATAAGCACAATCTTATGTTCATTGTACTGATGCAAACGACCTTCTGGGGAAACGAAGGTAAGGAAGCAGTCAATTCTGAGTGGCAGTAGTGGGGAGGAGGGCTTGGAAGAGCCCCAAAAAAGTGACAGTGGAATAAGTCTTATATATACAAAGAATGAAGAGTTGTCCTTCTTGGCTAGGAGAACAACATATGCAAAGGCCAGAGAAGCCATGCTTGGAGAAGAAAGAGGGAATAATGGGGAAGCCTAGAACAGAGCAGGTAAAAGAAAATTTTGTAGGAAATGAGGGAGAGGGACTTGAGTCTGGGGTTTGGGGTGGATGTGTCTTTGTCTGCCCAGCAACTCAGTGAACTCTCTCTCCTATTCTTAGTTCAAGTCATTTCAATAGAGCTGACCCATCTCCTGCCTCGAGTGACAGTAGATGTGGCTTTCAGAAAAATTGGGAAAATTAGTTATTTAATAAAAATATCTTGTGGGGCTTCCCTGGTGGCGCAGTGGTTGAGAGTCCGCCTGCCGATGCAGGGGACACGGGTTCG
>NC_041233.1:12231726-12233159 GCF_002837175.3 Physeter macrocephalus | reverse complement strand
CGGCTGGGCCCGTGAGCCATGGCCGCTGAGCCTGCGCGTCCGGAGCCTGTGCCCCGCAACGGGAGAGGCCACAACGGTGAGAGGCCCGCGTAACGCAAAAAAAAAAAAAACAAAAAAAACTTTTAAGATTCACAACCTTGTGCAATATAAGATTTATGGAGAAAATTAATAAAAGGAACTCCTGGCCTTGACAAAGTTTAGGAAACACTAACCCATATGATAAGAAACATGGCTCCAATGCTAATATTCAATTCAGTATCATCTGAACTAGGTCATGGATGCAGTTCTACCAGCAAACATGAGATATTTTCCTGGTGGAAGAGACAGTATAAAGTCATATTGACTAGATAACTAAAACATTTGCTCTTGTGTGAAAGTCTTTAAAAATAATAGGCCAGGGCTTCCCTGGTGGCACAGTGGTTGAGAGTCCGCCTGCCGATGCAGGGGACGCGGGTTCGTGCCCCGGTCCGGTAGGATCCCACGTGCCGCGGAGCGGCTGGACCCGTGAGTCATGGCCGCTGAGCCTGCGCGTTCGGAGCCTGTGCTCCACAACGGGAGAGGCCACAATAGTGGGAGGCCCGCGTACCCCAAAAAATAAAATAAAATAAAATAAAATTAATAGGCCAACCAATGGGAACTGTGTTTTCAAAGGTTAAACATTTATTTTGTCAACTGTTTAAATGATTTGGGTTCCACTCATTATTTTTCCTGCAGTTTGTGTGTCCTGGAGTCAATGTACATTTCTTTAGGCTTTGCTTAATTGGCGGTGGTCAACTGGTGAATATGTTATTGGCAGTGTAATAAGGAAGGGAAGAATATATTTTTAGCGAATATTTTTGGGTCGCCTTAGAATGCTGTTGGCTATTCCTACAAACCCTGATTCTACCAACTGTGAAATAGAGACATTGCTAAGCTGTGGGAGACCTTTAGTGTTTTGATACCATCTTGGAAGCAAACAAGAGTGAGGAATACTTGATTGCTACAGTCTGCCTTGTCTTCTCTTGTACATTCAAATGTGGAGCCTGCCCCCCACCTCACAAGACAGAAGAGTGGTGACAAGCAGCAGCTCCGGTAGTCAGTGGAAGAAAGGAGTTGGAGGTACAGAGTGCCGGCTGGGTGGGAACCCCCGATGGGTTAGAATTAGGAGGAAGGAGCATCCAGCCTGGAATGCTTACTTTTCTATTAATAATGAAACTGTTGACGTTATCATTATCTTGACTCTTATCACGGTTATTAATCTTAAGCTTTCTCAGCTGTCTGCTGCTGCTGGAGAAAATAAACCGAGTGGTTCTTTTTTTTTTTTTTTTTTTTTTTTTTGTGGTCTGCGGGCCTCTCACTGCTGTGGCCTCTCCCGTTGCGGGGCACAGGCTCCGGACGCGCAGGCTCAGCGGCCATGGCTCACGGGCCCAGCCGCTCCGCGGCATGTGGGATCT
>NC_041233.1:12224378-12225159 GCF_002837175.3 Physeter macrocephalus | reverse complement strand
TGTGTTAGTTTCTGCTTTACAACAAAGTGAATCAGTTATGCATATGTTCCCATATCTCTTCCCTCTTACGTCTCCCTCCCTCCCACCCTCCCTATCCCACTTTGTAATAATAAATCGAGAATATCCTTTAAGCTTTCATAGAATTAAATCCGGAAACGTGCCAAAGATGACTGATTTTTCTTTTTTAGAATTATTTTTGCACATGTCTGGTGGTTCTTTGAATGAGACAGTGGGAGCAGTAAAATACAGACCTACAGAATTTATGAAGTGCTTTATATTTATCCCATAAAATTTATTTTCTGCTTTTATTTCAGCAAAACAAATACTTATGTTGTTAAAACAAGATTTTCAAATAATTGTGGTCTTTTCTTGGCCATGCCATCTTTGTGACTTATTGTGGTTCTAGATAGTTTTTTATTAACTTTATTTCAGAGAAACTTTATGTTCTTAACTCAGTAGCAAGTGGAATTGTCCAAAAAATGCTTAAAGCAATATTTCAACTTGGAAATAATCATGAACTTTACATGTACAAGCCATGAATTTACAGATCATGTTTAAACATTGTAATAGAATTGCATGTGGTAAAATATGATCACAGAAAATATTATAAAATACTTTAATTTCATTATATAAATCTATTATACTTATTCCTTAATTTTCACCCTATCTTACAGCAATTTTAGATCCACACAGTAAACTAAGGACTTGCTATCATGCATGTATGTCTTCAGATATGGCAGTGTGTGTGTGTGTGTGTGTGTGTGTGTGTGTGTGTGTGTGT
>NC_041233.1:12220569-12224365 GCF_002837175.3 Physeter macrocephalus | reverse complement strand
CGGGTTCGTGCCCCGGTCCGGTAGGATCCCACGTGCCGCGGAGCGGCTGGACCCATGAGTCATGGCCGCTGAGCCTGCGGTTCGGAGTGTGTGTGTGTGTGTGTGTGTGTGTGTGTGTGTGTGTGTGTATTTGAACCATGCACGTTAATCTACCAGAAAAGGGAAAATTTTGTACGGCTCAACCTGATATGTCTTTAAGTTATTTGAATTGTTGCATGTTGTAAAATGGTTCTCAGCTGCCAACACCTCACTAATTTGTGTCTCTCGAACCATGAGTAGGAAAGAAAAGAGGCGAAATGGGTGATCCACCTTAAACCAGACCCCACAATCTCCTAAATATCCCAACTTTGCCATCCTCCCTTAAAGAGGGTAGTAAGACTCTGGGATGGTGGTATTCTCCCTTATCAGGTAAGAATAAATTCACCTTTGTCTTATGAAAAGGCCGTTTTGATGATATTTTGGCGGGAGCCAGCATTTCGCAAAAGAAGAATGGCTGAACACTGATAACTGGTGAAGCCGAATATATAACAAACACATATGGTGGAGCCTGTGCTCCACAACGGGAGAGGCCACAATAGTGGGAGGCCCGCGTACCGCAAAAAATAAAATAAAATAAAATAAAATTAATAGGCCAACCAATGGGAACTGTGTTTTCAAAGGTTAAACATTTATTTTGTCAACTGTTTAAATGATTTGGGTTCGACTCATTATTTTTCCTGCAGTTTGTGTGTCCTGGAGTCAATGTACATTTCTTTAGGCTTTGCTTAATTGGCGGTGGTCAACTGGTGAATATGTTATTGGCAGTGTAATAAGGAAGGGAAGAATATATTTTTAGCGAATATTTTTGGGTCGCCTTAGAATGCTGTTGGCTATTCCTACAAACCCTGATTCTACCAACTGTGAAATAGAGACATTGCTAAGCTGTGGGAGACCTTTAGTGTTTTGATACCATCTTGGAAGCAAACAAGAGTGAGGAATACTTGATTGCTACAGTCTGCCTTGTCTTCTCTTGTACATTCAAATGTGGAGCCTGCCCCCCACCTCACAAGACAGAAGAGTGGTGACAAGCAGCAGCTCCGGTAGTCAGTGGAAGAAAGGAGTTGGAGGTACAGAGTGCCGGCTGGGTGGGAACCCCCGATGGGTTAGAATTAGGAGGAAGGAGCATCCAGCCTGGAATGCTTACTTTTCTATTAATAATGAAACTGTTGACGTTATCATTATCTTGACTCTTATCACGGTTATTAATCTTAAGCTTTCTCAGCTGTCTGCTGCTGCTGGAGAAAATAAACCGAGTGGTTCTTTTTTTTTTTTTTTTTTTTTATATAACAAACACATATGGTGTTTGTTATACTGGTCTCTCTACTTTTGTGTGTGTTGGAAAAGTTAAAAAAAAAAAAATTAAAATGCTTGAGTTAAAACCTAGCTGGGCTGCAGGCCAAGAAAAGGAACTGAGGAGTGCGTAATGAGAGCTCAAGACGATGTGATACGTAAGGCAGAAAACGGAGCCCTGGCGGCAGCCCCCTGTGGCCCCATCACAGGGTCTCCCTCAATTTGAAGAGTGAGAAAATGAAACTCCGAACCCCATTCTTGACAATGTACAGCACAGCCAAGCATCCCTGCTCACTCCTGAATGGTACAAGGCAGACCCCAGGCCAGCCTACTGTTCTCATGGGCGTGCTCTCTGTCTTTGGTGGTGCTCACTCCAGAGCTTGGAGAATGTGAGGTAACCCCTCTTCCACGGTGTTATTTCTTTTGATTTTTTATTTTTTAAATTTTATTGAAGTATAGTTGATTTACAATGTTGTGTTAACTTCTTGTGTACAGCAAAGTGACTCAGGTATACATATATATATTCTTTTTCATGTTCCTTTCCATTATGGTTTATCCCAGGATGTTGAATCTAGTTCCGTGTGCTCTACAGTAGGACCTTGTTGTCTATGCGTCCTCTCTGTCATAGTTTGCATCTGCTAATCCCAAACTCCCAACCCTTCCCTCCCCCGCCCCCCTCCCCCTTGGCAGCCACAGGTCTGTTCTCTATGTCTGTGAGTCTGTTTCTGTTTTGCAGTTATTTCTTACTATAGTAGGAAGAAGGTAGATACATCAGTAAGGGGATTGTTAGCATGTGAAACAGCATAGGAGCCAGGCAGTTGGGAGAATCCCAGGGCCTGACTGGAAATCCAGATACCCTCACTGACTCTTAATATCCGCATGTGCTTTGCCATGTCTTTCCTCACTTCCTTTCATACTTCTCATAATCCTCACTTTTCTCCTTCTGAGCCTTCTCCATGACCTCAGCAGCCTCCAAGAAGTTCCCTTCCTCCACATCTACCCCCAGACCTTTGGTAATTATCATGGGGATGGGGTGCTAGGAGAGGGAGCT
This sequence comes from Physeter macrocephalus, assembly GCF_002837175.3. Taxonomy (NCBI): domain Eukaryota; kingdom Metazoa; phylum Chordata; class Mammalia; order Artiodactyla; family Physeteridae; genus Physeter; species Physeter macrocephalus. The sequence goes on along the minus strand of NC_041233.1, from coordinate 12,221,985 downwards.
GTCCTCTTACTCCCTTCAGCTTCCTCCCGTAGAAATGACTCAAGGAAGCAACCTACGTGCCCATCGATGGAGGAATGGAGAAAGAAGATGGGGCGCACATACGTACAATGGAATATTAAATATCAAAAAGGATGAAATAAGGCCATTTGCAGCAACATGGATGGACCTAGAGATTGTCATACTGAGTGAAGTAAGTCAGACAGAGAAAGACAAAGATATGATAGCGCTTGTATGTGGAATCTAAAAGAATGGTACAAATGAACTTATTTACAAAACAGAAATAGAGTCACAGATGTAGAAAACAAACTTATGATTACCAGGGGGGACATGGGGGGAGGGATAAACTGGGAGACTGGGATTGACATGTACACATTACTGTATATAAAATAGATAACTAATAAGGACCTACTGTATAGCACAGGGAACTCTACTCAATACTCTGTAATGACCTATATGGGAAAAGAATCTAAAAAGAGTGGATACAGGTATATGTATAACTGATTCACTTTGCTGTACAGCAGAAACTAACACAACATTGTAAATCAACTCTACTCTAATAAAAATTAAAAAAAAAAAAAGGCAAAAGGCAAAAAAAGAAAAGAAACAGCTCCAGGAATGGTGGAGTTGTAGGCAGCCAGGCCCACCCACAGAAGCCAGTTTACCCATAATGTAGCAGCAGCTGGAGGAAAACAGTATTGAAAGAGTCCCATTCTATTTCCAAAAATAGAGCCCAATTCTCTGAGTGGATCATTGAGGCTTCCTAGAAATTAAGTAGCACCACAAGTCAACATACCAAGTAGTAAGCCAAACAATGTTTAGTAGGATTGTGGTACCATTAGTTCAGATTCTTATCCCCTGGCCAGTCCTTTACCACTTTCATTAAGTGAGTTATTGTGTTGATGTGGTCATTGCCTAGGTAGAGTTTTAACTTCAAAGATTTTTTCCCTATATCTATGCAGGTTTTTTTCCCTTCTTTCTTTCTTCTCTGTATCCCTTCCCTCTCTCCCTCTCACTTCCCCCTTTCCCCCTCCCTCCCTCCCCCTCCCTCTTTCCCTCCTTCCTCTCCATCTCTTTTTTTCCTTTGTTTTCTTCCCTCCCTTCCAAAAGCAGGGCATGCAACTTTTTCATATTTCCCAAGAATCACAAAATTTTAAAGCTGGCCAAGTCACTAAAGACTGTCAAATCTAGCTGCTTCATAACTGAGGACACTGAGGTCTAGGAAAGTTTAGCCACTCACCACACACGGCTGAGTGTATTCATGTTAGAACGGAGGCAGCTTTCAAGCCCCAGAACTCTCCATCTGTACTTTTTTTTTTTTTTTTTTTGCGGTACGCGGGCCTCTCACTGCAGCGGCCCCTCCCGCCGTGGAGCACAGGCTCCGGACGCGCAGGCCCAGCGGCCATGGCTCACGGGCCC
>NC_041233.1:12194138-12220501 GCF_002837175.3 Physeter macrocephalus | reverse complement strand
GGCCCCGCCGCTCCGCGGCATGCGGGATCCTCCCAGACCGGGGCACGAACCCATGTCCCCCGCATCGGCAGGCGGACTCTCAACCACTGCGCCACCAGGGAAGCCCTGTACTTTTTTTTTTGCATTATGCTGCTTTCTAGGCTTTTCAGCTTTCAGCATTTTAGTTATTAAATGAACAGTATCTCTAATGGGTGATAAACCTTTTAACATGTATATTTCTTTGTAAGTTGATTCAGATATTCTCTTTTTGCTCACTAGTTTGACCATTTCTGGTCAGTTTTGTGGTAGTAATTCATGTCCTCTTGTTCCAGGATTTGATATGTACTGTTGTAGCTGAGAGGCGCAGTATCACACATGAATTTTTAATGATTTCTTGAGGACCATTAAGAAGTTAGGTGGTTTCTATGCAAAGTCCAGTCCAGTGACAGCACGCCCAGCAGTGATCTGAGTTGAATCCTGCACTGAGGTATTGATACCAAATATAGATACAGAGCAGCCCTGACTGCTCCAGGGCCCAAGGGAATGCGTTCTCTCTGGATGTATGTAAACCACTTGCAAATGACAGGCAGCTCACAAGGTCCATGGAAGGTGGAGCTAAACCCTTGTCTCAAGGAGGTGATAAGGGCAAATTTTATTTTATAACAGTATGTCCTTAGTAATTAGAAATAGTTGTAGAGTGAGACATTATGCTTTTGGAACTATAAATATCTGCTGTTTTTAGTATTAGCAAACAGTATTCCTGCCCAATCTTAGCAATGTATGACTTTTGAGTTATTTTTTTTCCAGTATAATTGGTAGCTGGTACATTTTATTAAGTCTCACTAGCCTACATTTGTGAGCCCACTGGGGAAAGGACTGGGAGAAGGAGAGAGAAGGCCGAAGAGACAAGGGAGGATATGACTAGAAGGTTTTTCTTTGTTGCTACCGAGCAAAAGAAAATTCAAAATTGCTTCATGTTTGGATTTTACCCAGCTTTTATCTAGCTAGCTAATACTGGGTTCATTAGCAACATGCTCTAAGCTGGGAGTTCGTAATCTTTTTTTTTTTTTCCTCTAAGCCATGCAGGATGCGTGATGGCTGGGGTGTGGAATTTTCCCATCGTGTGCCAGGGTTATGAGCAGTTCCCAGTGGAAGAGCTGCGACAACTCCACCCCTTAATCTCCACCAAAGAATGCAGCTGGGAATGCGTGGGAGACAGAGTGATGCCGTTAGAGAAGAAAGCGTGGATCGGCTCTAATTTATTATTTAGAAATTCACTTTTTCACAACTGTCAATATTTGACAAATGACTTGCAAGTTGCAACATGCCAGGGTGTTGAAACAACACTGGTGAGGACTGTTGCTTGAATTAGCTAAATTAAGTAACCAGACTTTTTGTTCCTTGGGAATATCAGAAATCTTGTCTCTCTTCTTAATTAATGATTATATCATACCCCATATCATATATATATGATATATCCCCCCAAATTATAGATTAATGGTCCATTGAAATGAGAAGTATAGTTATCTACTGTCATGACTCTAAGGATGAGGAAACCAACAATCAATGTAAATGTCTGTGGCAGATTAAAACGCATACACATTCTTTGCCGCTCCCCTCATTAGGAGGTGCGTCTATTATCCTGCCCTTGAAAGGGAGCTGACTCATATCTGCTTTGAGTGATAGAGTATGGCAGAAGTGATGTTATACCAGTGCCGGGTAAGCCTTTCAGTGGACTGGCACCTTCTTCCTGGTCTTTTGGAGGTCAGCCACCATGTAAAAAGATAGATGACCCTGAGACTACAGTGCTGTGGGAAGTTCAAGCCACATGGAGAGGCCCTTAACGAAGAGATGCCATGTGGAGACAGAGGCCGGCAACATTGATCTGTTGGCTGTTGGAGTGAAGGAGCCAGCTTGGAACGTGGTCCTCCCATCCCACCTGCCCCAGCTGACACCACATGGATCAGAACTGCCCAGCTGAGCTCTTCTGGAATTTCTGACCCTCAAAATCATGAGCAAAAATAAATTTTTTTAAAAAGCCATTAAAACAATAGATAATCAGAACAACCTAGGTTGAGAATTTTAAAGAGACACAGAATATTGTGTTGTAAGCATTGGCATTTATATAAGGAGATTACCAGTGGAAATGCGAGCAGATTTATACGGACCAAAGCTCAGAGAACATGTACAAAGAAAGAGGATGCTATTGAGACTGAAAAGCAGAGTAGTTAAATGGAACCGTGGGAGGAGAAAGAAAAACTTAGAAATTTCTCTTGGAAAGTGTAGGAGGAATTACGGGGAGAAAAATACACTTTCCCCTTCCTAGAACAAAGGAGGTTTCACTGAGTGGGCCCCAGGTAGCTGAGATGTGTTCTGCTTATGGGTACCCATGGAAGTGTGGGGCTGTCCTTCTTCAACGGGATGACTCATTAACTTGCTGTGTCTGACTAGAGCTTCAGCTATACCACTTTAAAAAAAATTTCTTTAATTTTATTTACTTATTAAAATTTTTTAATTTTTTAAAACATCTTTATTGGAGTATAATTGCTTTACAACTAACAGCTATACCACTCTGCTGGGAGGAAGAGGGTGCTGAAGAGGGTGGAACTGCCCCTCCTACCTTGAATCAGTTTATGACTTGAGGCTGCTACCTGGTAACCGCGGGGCCCCTACTCTGCTGTCTCTCACCCTAGTAGTACCCCAAATATTGGGCCCAAGCCCTTATTCTCATTTCTTCTCTGCCCACCTACCCTCCTCTGCTCATAAAGTAACATAACTTCAAATATTCTAAGTTTTACTATATTAAATAATTATTTAATACATTTCTCCTGATTTATATAAATGAAAAAATTACGAATTGACTAAAAGTATATTTATTGTATGCTCCAGTTTTGGGGAGGGGTGTATCTACAGCATACTGATTCCATGACACTGGAAGAGAGAGCCAACATAACTTTTGCTAAAAATATATATTCTAAAAAGATGTGAAAGGTTGGATTTGATTGTATGCAATGTCAGACGAAACAACATAGAATTTCATAGGAATGTATGCAAAGCTGGGACTTGGATTCCACACACCAGTTGCTCTCTTTTGGAAGGCACAGATGTGGATCTGGAGTAGCAGTTGACTCCAACAATCTGGGTCCATGGGGTGATGTAACCACCAGAACCATGCACAGTTATCTTGGGCACATGCAAAGAGTATAATGTTAAAAGGAGGAGGTGCGAATACCATTTTGGTCTTCACTGAACAAACCATGCCTGGAGTAATAACATGTTCAGGGTAGTAGGTGCACTTTAAGAGGACATTGTCACAGTTTATCCAGAGCTACACAACCCAGAAAGACGCTGAAGGGATTCTAAATCACACCATGTGAAAATGTACTGAAGGAATGGGGAAGATTTGGCCAGGAGACGAGAAGATGGAGTAGGTTCATATTTAGGGGTGTTCATTCACAGTTGAAAGTAACAAGCGACGGGGGAGGGCTCAAGTGGAAAGAAATTTTTTTCAAGAATTAGAGGAGGGCTTCCCTGGTGGCGCAGTGGTTGCGCGTCCGCCTGCCGACGCAGGGGAACCGGGTTCGCGCCCCGGTCTGGGAGGATCCCACATGCCGCGGAGCAGCTGGGCCCGTGAGCCATGGCCGCTGGGCCTGCGCGTCCGGAGCCTGTGCTCCGCAACGGGAGAGGCCGCAGCAGAGGGAGGCCCGCATACCACAAAAAAAAAAAAAAAAAAAGAATTAGAGGAGTCCAATAAAGGAGCTTGTGGAGTGTAAATTTCTTGTTCCTGAAGGTTTCAAGCAGCAGTTGGGGGATTGTCCTGGTTCAAGTTTAGATATTTAAAAAGAACTAGACCAGTTAACTTCTGAGGTTCTTAAGAATCCCATCAATAGGAAAGATGTATTTGATCATCTGAAAATTAACTCAAGCTAAGGTGTTAATAATGAAATGTGTTTTTTCCCAAGAAAATTTTTGCTTTAATAAGGCGTTCTAAATCAATAATTCTACTACCATGCCCCCATCTTGTCCCATAGCAAACACTGGTGATTGATCGATCCCCTATTGTCTTTCTGGCTGGACTGGGACCACCTCTCAGCAACAAACAATGTTCTGGGCAACTGGTACCATCAACTGTGTTGGCATAACAGCATGAAATCTGTTTGTTATCCCTGCAAAGCCAAGGAAGAAAGGTCTGAAACAGGAAAGCCTCATTACCCAAAGGTAACTTGTCTTGGAAAAAGCCCACTTAAGGTGAGTCACTTAAAACAGGAGCTAACATTTCAAAGTAAATAGAAAAAATAAGGGGTGAATAGAGCTTTATCTTGAAAAAAAAAAAAGTGGAAGTGAATATTCACTCATTCATTTCATTTCACAAGCATTTACCGGGTAGCTACCATGGTAGACACCATTTTCAGCCCTGGGAGTACAGTAGTGAATAAGACCCACAAATCTTTGTCTTCAAACAGCTCCCATTCTAGTGGAGGAGGCAATTATAACACAAATAGAAGAACAATTATTAAACATCAGGTCCTATGAAGAAAATAAGAAAGAATAAAGTGATGGGAGCTGCTAATTTAGGGAGTGTGGTCAGGGACATTTTCCTCAAGGAATCACATTTGAGCAGATCTGGGGGTGGTGTTCCCAGCAAAGGGAATAGCAAGTGCAAAGGGCCTAGGGAAGGATCAAGTTCACCTGTTGTAATAAGAGCAGGGAGGCCAGCATGATTGGAGGGAAGTTCAGAGTTGTCTCAGGGCCAGGGTGCATAGGGCCTGGTAGGTCATGGTAAACAGCAAATATGTTATAAAAATGTTCTTACTTTCCATTATGGATATAATTGTCATAGTGAGCTAATTCTTAGAAACAATCAAGAATAAATTACGCCCATTGGAGGGGATTTATATATAATTTTTCTGCAAAAATTTTAATAGCTCAGAATGATCACCTTCACTTGACATTTGACATGTACTACGTAATTATAAAAAGGTAACATTTAGAAAATTAATTAAGGGCGTCATACATTTTTCCAAGAACCACTCTTAATCCTTTGATATTTAACTCATTCCCTTCGGTATTGACATGTCACCATCCTTGTCAATTTTTTATTCTTGTTATTGTCAAAACCTCGTTTATCACTGGTTTTGAATGCGATTCAAACCAGTCTCCACCATCACTTCCACTGACTTCATGGAATCCTGAATCTTTTACACAAATTAAAACTTTGATTAGCAATCCGTTTACATATCTGCATTTTGTTGTCAGATGAATCAGAGAGAGATTGTCACACAGAGGTGGACTTGCTGTACACTAGCATTAATTGGAGGGTGGGGGGATGTTTGAATGGAAACCAGTATCATAACCAGTCCTCCATTGGTTTATATTTTTGGTATCTCAACTTTGCTTCGCTGGACATCTTTGAATCTTCGGGAGCTCAGAGAGGTCGATCACTCAGATAATGAGGCCTCTTTGGTTGCCACATCAGGTATTGGGGCTGGAGAGGGAAAGGACAAGAGGACCGAGAATTAGGGAGCGTTTCCTTTACAGAACATTATCTTTTCAGGCAAGAGTTCTCTCTTTGCACAGGGAAGCCTGCTCACTCCCAAGGGTGCTGGCAGGAAGCTACGAGTCGCTGTGTGGCGACCAGTGGAGCAGGCCTCTGTGACTTCCTGGCATTGTTAGGATGCTGGCTGCTTGCCGCAGGAGCTTGCAGAAGGTGATTTCTCAGAATGGAATGTTCTTCCAGGGATGTGTGGGTATTTTACATCAAAGAACTGTGAAGTGAGCACAGAGCCAGTCTGGATGGAGCTCATTTCATTTTTAAGAGCAGCCCATCTACATTTAGTAAAGTTTTCATTTTTATTGTTCTTAAAACAAAAACAAAAACCCTATATAAACACTGTGCCATTATGAGAAATAGAAAGAAAATATCATCTTTTAAACCTACTACCCAAGCAAAGCAGTTTGTTCATCCTGTTCCAAACTTTGTTTATATATTCTTATTTATTGTAATAATAATAAAAATTATAGTGATGAGAAAATTTATTGACTTTCTTCTGTCATTTTCAGTTACGTCATTTAGTCTCCATTAAAATCCATGAGATAGGTAATTATTACCTCCACTTTTACAGTTGAGAAAACTGAGGCATGGAGTGGTTGTCCAAGTTCAAACTACTAGTAACTGGTGGGTCTTGAACCCTGGCAACTCTAGACATTTCTTTCTTGACCACTATATTATTGCTTTATATTTTGCATATAGCCAAGTCCATACATTAGAATTAATTTATCTTCAATTATAATAAAGACTATTAAGTCGGAAATTCAGATGTTGACTTTAAGACTACTGATAGAAAAAGTAAAACATTGAAACTTTTAACATTTAAGTGAATTAACCATATTCAAATCTAGCATCTTTATTTCCCCCTTATTCTACTTATATTGTATAAAATAGGGTTGTACATAAAATATATACTATATATTATATGTATATACATACATTCATAATTACTCTAAAAGCATCATGATGACAGGGACGGTGTCTGGATTGTTCATAGCTACGGAATAGTGACAACCATGTAGCATCATTTGTTCAATTAATAATTATACCAGTTAATCTGTTTTGCATTTTTTTTTCCCTGATACACTCTGGAACTTTTTCCTCAAAATTCCCAGTTCAACATGATGTTAATAGATAACACTGAACAAAAAACTGTTTGGTCTTCGTTGAGTTTGAGAAATGTTGGTTGAAAAACAAAATACTGCCTAATATGCATTGTGAAGTTATAATATACTTCCTTTCAAAAACTGATTTCTGATCATGTAACCCTCTTTTTTTCTTTTCTTAGACCATCTGGGAGACTAGAATTCCACTGAGGACACTTTGGGAAACACTGATCTACAACTTACTTCTAGAACTCCAGGACTGTAGGTTTTCTGCTTCTCTTTTAAAACTCGTCTTGAACTACTATTTAGTCAATTAGTGTCTCCAAAATAACCAGATGTTGTACGATTGTTCATCAGTATTTTCCTATTCCAAGTTGAATAATACAAAGTATCAGAACAAAACAAAGCCCCAGACACTATAAAGATAAACTTTAAACCTGATTTAAAATGAAAACAAATAATGTTAGAAGAATTGGTTAAAAATAAGAATTAAAATGGTTGAATTTTTTACATGCTGCAAAAAACAAGTATTTTTTTTTTCTGGGACATTTTTGTGTGTTTTTTAACCGTAATCAACTATATCAAAAAATTGTTTCATTGAATGAGAATACTACCTAAAAGCTAATTTTAGTCCCTACTATTCATGGAGCCGCTGAAAATCCTTATTTCTTATCCGTGGACATTACTGAATACCTGCACTTATTTTATACAGTTGTTATTTCATGTTATTTTTGAAGGGCCCACATTACTTCATATACTTGTCCAAGTCCTGTTTCAAAGTTGAGAGCGTTATATTTTTCCATTCCAAATAGGTCACTAGGAATACTTAAATGAGAAAAGTATGACCTTTCTCTGCATTAGAACATTTGAAATCAGCACCATAGACAATGAGTAAAAGAGGTTTCTGAAAACTGGCAACCTTTGCATTTTTAGAGCCAAGAATGCTGAATATAAACTTACCTTTTTTGGTCTCAATAAGACAGAAAGAATAAACCTCGTTTTGTGATTTTTAAATAATGTGTACACATACATAGTGAAGAGGCCATGTCTGACACTCCTGAATATAACTCGTATGAGGTGGTAGGTGGCTTACGAATGTGTTCACACTGTATATTAAATCATTCAAGGGCTGAATACTTCTAAAGTTATTGTAGTCCATGGAGTTCAAATCTGAGACCATATAGGCATACCTCATTTTATTGTGCTTCCCTTTATTGCTCTTTGCAGACACTGCGTTTTTGTAACAAATTGAAGGTTTGTGGCAACGCTGTGTCAAGTAAGTCTTTTGGCACCATTTTTCCAACAGCATTGGTTCGTCTTGTGACTCTGTGTCACATTTTGATAGTTCTCACAATATATCAAACTTTTTCATTATTATTATATTTGTTATGGTGATCCGTGGTTAGTGCTCTTTGATGTTACTATTGTAATTGTTTTGGGGCACCACGAATTGCGCCCATGGAAGATGATGAACTTAATTGATAAATGCTCTGTGTGTTCTGACTGCTCCACCAGTTGGCCATTCCCTCTCTCTCTCCGTTTCCTTGGATCTCCCTATTCCCTGAGACACAACAGTATTGAAATTAGTCCAGCTAATAACTCTACAATTGCCTCCAAGTGTTCAAGTGAAAGGAAGAATTGCACATGTCTCACTAGCATCAAAAGCTAGACATGATTAAGCTTAGTGAGGAGGACATGTGAAAGCTAGCTATAGGCCTCTTGTGCCAAACAGCCGAGCTGTGAATGCAAAGGAGATGTTCCCGTAGGAAATTAGAACACAGCATCCATTCTGCAGCCCGTGAATCGAGGAGTACTTTAGACTTTCCAGTCTTGTTGTCAAAGAAATAGATCTTGTAAGGCTGTAGCTGCCCTAGGTTGTGATTCCTCTGATGGATCTGGGCGAAGTAAATTGAAAACCTTCTGGAAAGGATTCACCATTCTAGATGCCATTAAGAACATTGGTGATTCATGGGAAGAGGTCAAAATATCAACATTAACAGTAGGTTGGATGAAGTTGATTCCAACCTTCACGGATGACTTTGAGGGGTTCAAGACTTCAGGTGAGGCAGTAACTGAAAATATGGTGGAAATAGCAAGAGAACTAGAATTAGAAGTGAGCCTGAAGATGTGACTGAACTGCTGCAATCTCATGATAAACCTTTAACAAAAGAGTTGCCTCTTATGGTTAATAAAGACAGTGGTTTCTTGAGATGTAATCTACCCCTGGTGAAGATGCTGTGAAGATTATTGAAGTGGCAGCAAAAGATTTAGAATACTACACACACTTGGTTGAAGTGAAAACACATTTTTTTTTTTTTTTTTTTTTTTTGCGGTACGCGGGCCTCTCACTGTTGTGGCCTCTCCGGTTGCGGAGCACAGGCTCCGGACGCGCAGGCTCAGCGGCCATGGCTCACGGGCCCAGCCGCTCCGCGGCATGTGGGATCTTCCCGGACCGGGGCGCGAACCCGTGTCCCCTGCATCGGCAGGCAGACTCTCAACCACTGCACCACCAGGGAAGCCCCACACTTGGTTGAGAAAACAGTGGCAGGGTTTGAGAGAACTGACTCCAATTTGAAGTTCTATTGTGGGGAAAATGCTATCAAACAGCATTGCATGCTCCAGAGAAATCATTCGTGAATGGAAGCTTAAATTGACATGGCAGACTTCCTTGTCTTATTTTAAGAAATGACCACAGCCTCCCACCCTTCAGCAACCACCACCCTGACCAGTCAGCAGCCATCAACATCGGGGCAAGACCCTCCGCCCCGCCAGCCAAAAGATTACAACCTGCTAAAAGCTCAGGTGATGGTTAGCATTTTTTAGGAATGAAGTATTTTTTAATTAAGGTATGTACATTGTTTTTTCAGACATAATGCTATTGCACACTTAGTAGACTACAGTATAGTGTAAACATAACTTTTATACGTACTGGGAAACCGAAAAATTCGTGTGACGAGCTTTATTGCAACATTTGCTTTATTGTGGTGGTCTGGAAGCAAACCTGCAATATTTCCAGGGAATGCCTGTGTTAGGCTTTTATTCAGCTACTTTTAAAAATATTTAGAGAGAGGAAAGGAAAATTGCAAAGGAACTTAAGGAAACCTGTTGTTCTTTGAAAACTCTATTTTGATTTTTCAAAGTATAACTTTGAAAGTTAAAGATATGACTCTGATACAAATATAGGGACATATCAGATCTGTTAACTTTAATAAGGGGATCCATAAGAGGGGATCTATAAGATGATGATTAATGAGGGAATCTGTAAGATGATGATGTTCTTGGTTCCAAGAGCGTTTTGAGGATCTGAACATTTGCAGGCATTTAGAAATAATGTTAGTATAAGATTGTTAGGTTAGATGCAAAATTGGTTAAAGCTGCACAATGCAATAAAACCATCAACGCTGAGGTTATCTTATCCTCTGGACAGATTGGACAAAATGTGCCATGTTAACACGTAACTCCACAGTGTCAGGAATCTAACTAAGAGTGAATAGCATGTCAGACACAAGTCCATTTTTTTTAGAGAATTAAGCAGTCCTTGGGTGGACCTGTGAAAAATGTCTCATGACACTGAAAGGTCTCGCTCTTTCCCCTTGGTGCCACATTTTGAGTAATTTTTCTGAGAATCTGGAAATGAAATTTTGAAATTTTTTGCTGTCGTTTAACTCACCGTCTGATATAATTTTGACTGAAAACCGTCTCAGCTGCTTCTGGGAGTGGAGAGATTAAAAGAAGGGAATGGGGAATCTTCTTAATTCGAAATTCAAAATAAGCATCTTTCCCAGGTGACTGTTCACTCCATATCAAGGTCAACGGGCAGGAGAAATTAACAATGGAAAGAGTGCAGGACAAACATCTCCAGGGGAACGAAGCAAGCAGGGGCTAACAGCCTTCCCCTCCCCCAGCAAGGCTGCCTTTATTTAAAGGTGGTAGCGTGGGTGCATTCGCCCTCTCATCTTTTGTAAAGGTGGTTGGGAGTGGAGCTCGGGCGGGCTGCTGTTGCAGAGGAAACCCCATCTCGCGCACGGTCCCCCCCTCCCCAGTCACCAGCTAATGCCTGGAACAAATTCTCCACCCGCCCTGCGTGGGCTCATTCACAGCTCTGCAGTCCGGGGCTGGGCGCTTCCTCTTCGGGACTGAAATAACAGAGTGCAGACAGATCTGGTGTGATGCAGCTAGCCCTTTTTTCAGAGGCTTTCTTTTTCCTGGGCAATAAACACACACCCACACATCCACACCCCCAAAACAGCAGCTATGTTCCCCTCCCCCTTCTCGTTCCCTTCCAGCTTTTTCTGAACGGTCTCTGAATCTCTGCGAGCCTCCATCCCTAGAGGGAGGTAGCTCTGTAAAACTGGTAGGAGACGTCTGGAAGAAAGAAAGTCCCCCGCGGATTTCAGCACCTAGGCAGAAACAGTCAGGCTTTCCCGGGGGCGGTGGGTACCGGGAGGCCCGGATTAAACGCGGCGCCCTGCTGGCGAGATTGGGGTCGTGCGGTCACGCTCCAGGTGCTTCTCGAGGGGGTCCCGGGGTCCCGGCCCCGCCGCCGCGCCCCGCCCAGCTCTGTCCCCGCAGCCTCGCGGGCTGCCGGGCTTTGTGGTTCGCCCGTGCGGCCGGGCCCCTGCTGGGGGTGTCGTTACGAGCATGTGCAGACAGCAGCCCAAGGTAGAGCGAGCGTGCCGGGGAGCCCTGAGACTTGCCTTGCAATGCCATGTTTGTGTATGGGCTCTAACTCCCGGAGAGCAATCAGGGAGACGGCTCCCCGGCTGGACTTGGCTGATGTTTTCTTGTTTCTGTTTCAGCCTTCAGGATAATTCCTTCAGCAGCACCGCTGTAACAGAGTAAGTGATTCTTGTCACTAAAATAAGATTTGCATGCCTTTCTCAGGAAGCAACTATCGGGAAGGTATCCTCCACCGTTTCCAGCCGCTCTGGGTACTGGATGCATTGTCTCCTGTAATCTGGGGCTGTGAAGACCGCGAGACGTGGGGACTGATGGGGCCCAGAAATCTTTACAGGTTGAAATCAGTCTTTTAGCAACTACGGGAGAGCTATTAAAACAAACTGATGGCCTGCGGGAGCTCAATGCTCCAAAATACGTGTTCTTGGAGTTCAGATTTAAAAAAAATAAATCTCTTTGACAGTTAAGTAGGGAAGCTTTGTTGTATTTTGCCAACGTTGGTGTCTGTTTTCATGGAGCATGCTGTGTACATTTACGGCAAATAGGAGATGGATGTGAAATGAGTTGGATTCCGGCATGTGATAAATAGGCTAAACTTAGTCTCACCCTCTGCTGTGTACAGACTTTTAAGACACAGTAGAGTAAACTTTTCTTGCACGCCCTTTGTCAATTTTGTCTTCTGCCCTCAGAGATCTGGCTATAGGAGGAATGCGTTATCTAGTCTCATGGTTAAAGCTTTCGATTGGGACAACTAACACCTTTCAAACATGGAATGAAGGAGTGAATATTTTACTCAAGGCCAGCATGCATGGTATTTTTTTATTAGATATTTATAGTTTGTGGTTTTAATTCTTGTCATCCCTTCCTTAATATGTTTTTCTAATACTATGTTATATATATATGTTAAAAATTAACAGGTAGTATATTATGCTAATACTGTATGTAACTGATATATAATTTACATATATCCATATATGTATGAAATATCTATATTTAGTAGTCTTTCTCTAGGCTAACTCATTATGTTTACTTCCAGGACCTTATGATAGAAGTCACTCTAAACAATTTTTCAGGAAAAAAGGGGTATCAGGTTGTATACTCAACTACATTTAAAAACGCTGCAAGTTTGATACAGAAGTCCCGGTAACTTGGGAGTTATTTGCTAAAGTTCTCTAAAAGGCAAATACATTATGTGAGTTTCAAGTCACTGTCACAATGACTTGGTGATGGAGGGCTACAGGGCTTCCCAGGCCCTCTTGTTTTTTCACATTCCTTTGTTTCTCTGTTTGGATATGCTGCTCTCTCAGTGTTGAGCTTTGGGCTCACTTAAGTTTAGTTACTTTTTAAAAAAAATGGCCCAGGGTTGATTTTAGAAGATCCAATGTAAAATACTCATTGGGACCTGCTGTGTCCTGTTAATGAGATTGCTTGGTAACGGTGCTACAACTTTGCTTTTCTAAAAGCCTAAGAGTGGGGAGAGATGCAGGCCAAAGTTTGCAGGCCAAAGATGAGGCTGTGACTCCTGGTTCAGGTGCACAGGTATTGCTTTCCTCCTTTTGCTGTGCTTACAGCCCCGGATGCTTTCTGGGTCTGATTCTCAGGACGCCTGTGTCGCTGAATCCCCAAAGTCAGCCATAGGCACAGCAGCTTCAAAATGGAGTTACTTAGTTCTAGATTTCACATGGACAATTTTTTAAAAATGGCTTTATAGTTAAATGCTGGGGAAAGTCTGGTACCTTGTCTTTGGACACTCCCCAGGGAGTTCTGATTGCATAAGATCCTGTTGTTGTTTTCACAGAAGTGACAGTGATTTATTTTAAAAGGCACTGAGTGACAATGGGAAATGCCATCTGGCTAATCTAAAAATCTGAGGAGAACATTTGAAGCATACCAAATCTTCATAGGTGTAGCAGTACAGACGAGGGTCATTTAAAACTAGGCATCATCTAATATAGTATTTTCTCCTCCCCTCAGTAATATGAACCATTTTCTGTGGTTCTTTGGGCATGATCCTAAAGTCAGCAGGACCAGGATGCACTACACTGAGACAAAGAAGTAGCATGTAATCAGTAAATGTTCACGTCTGGTCTCGGCACGCACAGAGGAGGCACTTGCCTCTCTTATATGTTTTAGATATGAGAAAACGTCCCCTTTCTCCTAGCCCCACCTCACTCCTACTTCCTCCTACCCACATGTATTTATCTTTTTTAGTCCCTGAAATTCTATCCAGAGATGATTTTGTTTTTGGATGAAGAACTCTGGTGGCGACCCTTATTAAAATGGAAATTTTAAAAGTCTGGTGCCCCTGGGAGGTGGATTCCAATTGTCGTTAATACTTTAATATAAATTATGTTATCAGCTAGTCTAACCTAAGAGGGTTCTACTTGGCCAGCTGGGGGTCTCATAAGAGTCAAAGCGAAGGGGAATTGGGAGGGACTCAAGGACGTATTTTATGCTTTTCTCAGTTTCTCCCATGCCTGGCCTTGTCTGTGCAGCTCTGGACCAATTCAGTTTCTTTTGCTACCCAAATTCTTCTGAGATCAGAATGGCCTTGGCCTTCCCTTCTGTATCTGCAGCGCCCTTTCATCTGTTATTTTTCCATGGTCATTTCCTCTGTTGCCCTGGCTAACCCGTTATTTGAAATGCAGCCTACCCAGCAATGAATTCTGCAACAAATTAGTTATCATGCAAAGCAGTAATTCTCAAAACCACCTGATTATCAATATCAACTGGGGAAGGGAATGGGGGCTTGTGAAAAATCCAGCTTCCCAGGCTTTATCCCCAAGTGGGAACCTAGAAATAGGTGATTATGTTGGAGTCAGCCCACTTGCTGGTCTGGGTTTTTTAACCTTCAGGTCAATGTTGAACTGTTTAGAAGCATACTAGTTATGTGGGGAGAAGGGTAGTCTAATTTAAAAACTCTCATTCCTGGGCTCCCCCCCAGAGAGTTGATGTAGTGGGGCTGGGCTTGGGGATGAGGTTGGAACTTGCTATAGTTTTTCCATTTAAAAAAACTAATTTATTTTTAAAAATTGAAGTATAGTTGATTTACAATGTGTTAATTTCTGCTGTACAGCAAAGTGATTCAGATATATATATATATATATACACACACATACACATTCTTTTTTATATTCTTTTCCATTATGGTTTATCCCAGGATATTGCGTATAGTGGAACCTGTATTTTAATCAGACACACTTTGAGAAATCCCACAGGATTGCAGGCTATACCCCTGCAACTTTGCCTTCAAGGGACATGGTACTGCAGGGAATAGAAGTCCCCTTCCGGGTACAACTACATTTTATCTAATCACCAGTCTGAGATTTCTCTTCTTCTTTACCCCAAGACAAAAAAGAGAACCTCTCATGGGCACTTCTTTCTCCACCATTATTCTAAGAAACAAGTCTTTCTCTCTCTTGTGAACCCCTGGGAGCATAGACTGAAGAGACTGTTCAGTGGGCTTAGTGTGGTGGAACAGAAGTGACACAGGCATCACTGCTTTACGCCTCGGAATCCTGGGAAATTCCTTAGCCCCTGTGTGAAGGTAATTCCTACCTCACACCATTGTCAGGCTTAATTGAGATCATATGAAAGAGAAGGTGAGCTATAAAGTACTATCTAACTTTTTCTTGTTTGTGGTTGATAGAGGAAGCAAAAGTCCACACAGAGAGAAAAGTTACAACCCTGAGCATTTCCCAGAGAAATTATGGCAAGGACAAATTATCCATGTATTGTCTGGGCAACCACAAATTAAGAACTCTGGGAACTTAGAATCTAGTTGATGAGAACCTCAAAGGAAGTCATTTAATAGAGGTGTCTTCACATTTTTTACTGTGAACAACAATAAACACATTTTATGTTGCAGTCCAGCGCAAACGTATAGACATGGTTTATTTAAACACGTTTCGTGAAATAACACTTAACCCTCACCGTACTGACGTTTTCTATTCTGTTTCTGTACCAACAGTAACAACAAAATGCTGGTAGCTGCTGTCTAATTTCAGGACCTCCTAATAGGTCACAATTTACAGTTTGAAAAAGTTTGTACTAGAAGATGCCTGGTTTTGATAATTTACAAAGAACATCATTAAAGGGTTGGTCTTTAAATTCTTTTATTGGAATAACATGTAGGAAGAGAATCTCATGCCCAAGACCAGTTGGACACTTGATCTGCGTTGATTTTTTTTCCAGGAGTAGGAATATTTGGATATGGGTTCCCAGTGTGGAATCCAGTTTTATAATTGGGCCAGTATTGTGCATTTGCAGGGGGCTCCTGGGCAAGGAATCAGTAGAACAATCAGAAAGATGTTAATTGACTAGAGCTTGATAGTCTTCATCAAAGCAAATGAAAATTGAACTAAAAGAGCTTGTATATGTGTGCCACGGAAGCCATAGGGAGATCTATTTCATCGCTATGTCTGCAAGCTAGGAATTGTGTTCTCGAGTGATGACTGGAGTTATTCACTAGTCCTTAAAATCAGATCAGCTGGGCTTCCCTGGTGGCGCAGTAGTTGCGAGTCCGCCTGCTGATGCAGGGGACGCGGGTTCGTGCCCCGGTCCGGGAAAATCCCACATGCTGCGGAGCGGCTGGGCCTGTGAGCCATGGCCTCTGGGCCTGTGCGTCCGGAGCCTGTGCTCTGCAACGGGAGAGGCCACAGCAGTGAGAAGCCCGCGTACTGCCAAAAAAAAAAAAAAAAAATCGGATCAGCTAATTAGGTCTGGCTTCATATTTCAGAAAGCATCTGCAACTTTGTATGTTCTGGTGCTGATTTCTCATTTTTAACTAATTGTACTTTGGGAAGAAAAATTAATAAATCAAATGAGGGGGAGAAAAAAAAGTTCTTGCCAGATTCCCAAACAATAGGTATTGTTGAGCTCTAAGGTTGAAACTCTGTTTGAACCCTAGTTCTTCGGAAGCAACAATTCTAGATTTCGGTTCTTCGTTGGCTTTTCTACTTAGCTAGGTTGTTTTTATTGGGAAACATTTTTATTCATTACACAGCTCAGATGATCTATTACTGTAAATGCCTCTAATGGAGGAGAACAAGAGAATGTTTAGGAATTTAATTGTTGTTTTCCATGAGGTGGACAAAGTGGGTTACTGAGAGTCAAAAAAAAAAAAACAAATGGGAAAGCAAGGAAATTGAGTTCATTTTGTTAAGGAGAGCATTTTGTTAAGTCGATGGATTTTTTTTCCCCAGCTGCCAGCAGGTAAAGAAGGTTAGAGGCTGTAGGTGGCCTTTGTTTAATTCATTACAAAACCATAATTTAAAAGGGATGGTAAGGAAAGAGGACTGAAGCTTTCATCAATTTGTTCTGTGGGTAAATTATACACCATTGCTGGTAAGGAATATTTTAAATTTTTAAATGATTTCGTGTAGTATAAATATTATGGTTATATCTACGTATGTAGACATTTATTTATTTATGTCTACTCATTACATTGGGACTCTGTCAGAGCAGGGGCTAGGTCTTCCTCAACTTTCTGTCCTTTAGCAGTAGTGCTACTCAAAGTGTTGTTCACAAATTGTCTGTAACTTGTCTGAGACAAGAACAGTACAGAAATAGGGAGTATGCCTTTAATAACTTTTATAGGAATTTGATATTCCTGCGACCTTTTTACCAAATTATCTCTCCACAGTGGATTGGAAGTAGAACACCAACTGGTCAGTCGTGAATCCCAAAAAGTTTGAGAAGCACAGCTCCAATGCCTAAGGCAGTACTTGGAAGGCAGCGAGTGCTCAATAAATGCTTGTTCAATTATTCCAGGGAACAGACTTGCTGAGGGGCCCGAGTTAATGATTTGATTCAAGCATTTATTGAGTGTCTACTCTGGGGTAACATTGTAGGCACTGTGGCAGTGTATCTAGAAAAAGAAATGATGGTTATTTCTTTTCATGGAATTAACAACTAATTTGAAAGATCTCAGAGGTACAAAGGAATTACATAACAGTGCTAGGCAGGATCTAGTTGGTTACTAAAACCTCAGAATGAAGAGTAAACCGTTCTGTACTAAGGTTAAAATGGGAACATGGCACGTGGGTGAACTTGGCGAGAAAAGTTCACAGAGCTTGTGAGGCTGGAGCAGTGAAGGCTGAGTAGGAGTTGAAGATGGAAAAAAGCATTCCAGGCTGGAGTGGGGTGGGGTGAGGCGGGGTGAGAAGGGCTGAGAATAGGAGCAAAGGCTCCCTCATACACTAGAGTGAGACAATGGTCGTCCTCCAGAGGCACTGAGGCAGTGTGGAACACTGGAGAGTTTTCAGTATGGAAGAGCCAAGAAATTTTCACAAGGTTATTTCAGAAGTTTTGTGAAAAGGAAGGATGTCAAGAAAGTCTGGAGGCCAACGCAGTGAGCCAAGGGGCAGCTGGTGTGGTTTGGGACTGCCTTGAGGCAGAAGAAATGCCAAGAGGTATGTAGCGGCGTCTCTTTTGAGCCAACAGCAATCCACCAGTGTTGGTGTCAGATGTTTCCTCAAGTGCTGTGAACAGTTAGGTTCTTGCTAAGATCTCGTTTGCTTAGGTGACGCAGAGTAGTGGACGAGAAAGGAGTGTTACCTCTGGTTCTAAGCGTTTAAGCTCTCATGATATGACAACATTGGTATCACTACCTGGTAGACGTTGGGAAATTGACGCTGGTTTGAGTGAGAGTGGTAAAGATTGTTCCATTTTTTAGTTTCCTGTGCTAATCTTCAGATAATTTTAGACCGTTGCTACTTCTGCTGCAGCAGACAGTTGGATCTGATGTGGTTTTATCTCCTCTCTCCAGGTGTGACGAAGACACAGTCTCTCTGCATGAAGATCAGACTGACTGCTCTAGTCTCAGGTAGGACCCACCATTGCTTGGTTCTTAATTATGAAGGACAGAAATCATCTGGGTCTGGTATCTTAAGTCTCTTCTTTGAATTCGAATAATTTGTTCTCATGTTCTATTTCTTCTAATAGATTATCAGCTGTTGAGGAAGTTTTGTCTTGTCCGCTATTGCATACCCCCCTTAGCACTCAGGACGGTACCTTTTCTATGGAGAATGCTCAGTAAATGCCTATTGAATTCAACATTGATTAGCACATCTGTTCCCATCATAGACCTTAAGGAAGAGCTTCTAGATTCATTCACCAAACATGGCATTGAGTGTCTGGAGTGTGATCTTGGTCATCACCGGGTTCATGATATGATGGCAGAACCTTCACGTTAACCATTTCTTCTACATCTGCTTCACTCAAGCACTTTCACGTGCATTTTATTATTTAATCTAAACAACTGAAAGGAAGCTGATGTTTCCCTCCTCATCCCAGGTAGAGAAACTGCGGCTCAGAGGGTTTATAGCTCATCCAAGACAACACAGCCGCTATGAGGCAGAATTTGGACACTGGTCTGTGTGA
Source organism: Physeter macrocephalus (assembly GCF_002837175.3). NCBI lineage: Eukaryota > Metazoa > Chordata > Mammalia > Artiodactyla > Physeteridae > Physeter > Physeter macrocephalus. The sequence goes on along the minus strand of NC_041233.1, from coordinate 12,201,808 downwards.
CACTTGTTGGCTAACAGACATTTGTTGAAGGTCTCTGTTTCATGCATTTTTGTGTGCCAGAAACCAGTGGAGATACGGGATGGGGAAAGACAAACCAATCCCTTCTCCCAGGAATTGAGTTCACTGGAGGAGATAGGCAAGAATATAGATGATGCTACAGTGCATTAAGTGCTGTTTTACTAGCAGGAAACAGAGGACTCACTTAGAATGACCAAATAGCCCAGTGAGGTTTCTGAGATGGATTCCTGAAGAAAACTACACATGGCACGTGACTCTTTTCTTGGTGGAATATAAGGCCAAAAACCTGAGGGAGCAACTTACTGGCAAGCCAACAGAGGGCAGAGAAAATAATTCAACCTGAAGGTATAGCAAGCAGTTCAGGATGGCAGGAACCCTGAGAGCTGAGGATGCCAGGAGTGGTAAGAAAGAAAGTTCCAGAAATAAACAAAGACCTGATTACAAAGGGTTTATATACCCTGCTAAGGAGTTTGGAATTTATCCTGGCGGTATTAGGAAGACTAAAAATAAACTTCAGTTTTTTCTTTGCAAATAACCACTCGCCCAAGGCCCCAAGTGAGAGTAGCCCCCATTTATCGGATTGTGGTCTTGAGCCAACTTTCTTTGGTAGGCATTTCACAGAGACTGTACTGCCTCTGTCACGTAGAGATGCCGGCATTTTACGGATGAGGGTCACAGAGGTGAGGTGCTGTGGCTGCGGCTGCATTTCTAACAAGTAGGGAGGATATTTTGGACTCTTGTTCTTTTCAGAACAACTTGCTCCTTCTCAGTTATGACTGATTCCAGTAAGCGGTGACATAAATTACATTACCTATATTCTGTTTGGGGGATTCTGAGGAACCAGTAATAGGTTGGAAATGTATTTCTAAGGATGACTTTTCTATTTAGGTTTTATATTTGTGTAATGAGAGAAAGATGCTTTTTTGCCCCGTTTTTCAAGTCAAGGATGACATTTATACCTTTTGGGCACCTTGAAAATATGATATAGAAAACAAAATTCAGGTATTATTTTAGGAAGGAGTCTATCAAAAGCGTCGTTTTAGATTTGAAAAATCATTTTTATTCTTGAGTGTTCTAGAATCCTCCTCGAATGAAGAACATTTAGGTTATGGTAGAGGTCGCTGTTGCTTCTTTCGTTGCTCACCGAGGTGCATCGGGTGTGTGGATGAGTAGTATTTGTCACTAGCGAGAGGCACGCATTTCAAACGAACTAGTGTAGTTCCAACTCATGGTTTGATATTGGTTTCCAAACCCATTCGTGACATACAATTTTTTTAAATGATAGATGATCTTAAGGGAAAACATTAACCAGTGTCACTGACATTGTTTTGTTGTTTGTTTTGTTTTTGTTTTCAGTTACTATCATGAAGAATTATTTCACCTGTTGGGTTTTCCTTTACCAGATACGAAGTTTGTCCTGAGGCTTGAGTTTTAACTCTTTCACATAATTTTACTTCCACATCTTTTGTCCAACTGCATGCACCCCGGCCATGCTCCAGACCTCCTGGCCCAATGTTTTCTTTGTTCTTATCCCAGAAACTAACTAACTGGAGCTCATCTTCCTGATATCAGCTTAGTGAGTTTAATCTTTTATTTGTAAAAAGGCGTCCTGAGCAGTCGACATACAACCCTTTTGCTGATCTTGTCTCTTGGCTTTATGTATCCTTGAGCCATGAGGAATTGCTTGCTAGCTGACCTTGCCAGAATCTCTTTTATGGGTACTGCTGGTCCGGGCACAGGAGGGAAAAACACCACCTGGGGGAAGTGGCCAGCCCTACAGAATTGCATGATCTCGTACTGAATGATTGCCTGTGGGTTAAGGACAATCATATTGATCGTATAAAGGGAATGCTCCATCTGGCTATGGTAGTTGCTGAATTCTTAGCAAAATAAGAAAATAAAATGCATCTAGATTTAAGAGGGACAAACGACTTCAAATAAGAGTGTTATTATGTCACTATTTTTGAAGCAGTTGAAGGGGCAGGGCGATGCTGTGTTGAATTGGATTGATGCGTGAAAATGAACACTGCCCTCCCAGCGCTGAGTGTGTGGAGGTAGTGCCAGCCAGGTCAGTCTTCTCCAGCCGTGCCACACCCTCAGGACCCAGATACCGGGATCTTTGGCTTTGCATTGAGAGGGTTGTTCAGATAGATGGCTTGGCTGGGTAAAACTTGGCTCTTGTCTTAATTCTATTGAGGTAGTATGTCTTCTATTAAAATAGACCCCATTTAGACTTTTAAATGCATCTGAAAGTTGTAAGGAGATGGTTAGAGACTTGCCAGTGAGGAGGAAGCATCATGCCTTGAACCAAGTACACGTGCATGAGAGACTGGGGACCCACCTGACCACTCCAGGTCTGGGTGAATTAGCCCTTTATTTAATCTCTGGGGTTTAGAGTGTTAATCTATAATGTAGGAATGACAGTAGCTAACTGGAATATCTCACATTATTATCGTGAGAGAAAAACATGACACATGTGAAACCATCTTGAAGTGAAAAATGAAAAACAAATATGATAGTATGTGCAAAGCTACAACTACAGAAAGTATGTATCCACTAGCGAAGATGGGAAGGGACTGTGGCATGATCTAAAAAGTGACATTCAGTTCCCCTGAAGCAGTCTACACTACAAAGTTTGCTAGGTACCGTGTAAATGAGCAGCAGTGAGTATCGCCAGCCTCTCTTTCCCAGGGCGGATTATTAGACTCTTTTTTTGTTTGTTTTCAATTTGAAAGCAGTCACTGTTTATTAACTGACCAGAATACAAAAATAATCCTGGTAGATACCTTAGTTCATCCTTCTAATAAGCCTGTTGATCTGGTCTTCCCTGTTGCCAGCATGTCCACCTAATACAAAATGGGTGCTTTCTAAATTGGGTCTTTCCTGTTCTAGAGATGAAGACAGTAAAGAAAATTATCCTGATGCCGGGGCTCCGCTAGAGGAGCCCGTGCCGTCCCGCGAGCCGCCGCAGCATGTAGAGCAGCCCACGAGGCTGGACGTGCTGCGACCCAGCATGGGCAACTTCAAGTCCCGGAAGCCCAAGTCCATCTTCAAGGCCGAGAACGGGAGGAGCCACGGAGAAAGTCAGGTAGCGGGCTCCACCTCCTCAGACCTTGGCCAAGACAGGTGCTCCTCTGGCGAGAGCACCGTTCCGGTGCCGGTGATGGTCTGAGCATGTTATTTTGCAGGCGGAGATTAGCGTGACTTGTCATTGTGCACCTGCAACCTGGGACGCGTGCGTGCTCCCCTCCCGTGGGTTAATAGAGGAGTGCGCTGGGCAGGCTGCTCATTTAGCGCCCTTTCAAACTGATATTCTTAAATGCTGGACTTTGACATTGATTTAGGGGAGCTGCTGCGTGCTTTGTGGGGCAGGGTGGAGGAGGATTTCCAATGAGCTTCACTTATCCAGGGAGTGTAACTCTGGCCCCAAACTGGGAGCCTCTTCTCAGCAAATCAGAAGTCCCAGGTTTATACAGAGCCATTCTTCTTAGGCTGCAGTTTAGTGGCTTTGGGAAAACACTCAAGCGTCTATGTGCATGATTGTACGTGTGTGTAGAATCTGGTTCTTTGAGGTAGATAAGTATTTAAATGTATGAATGAAGCATCTTTCCAACTTCATTCAAGTAATACATTTTATACACACTTATTTATTTTACTTTTGTAGTCGTAGAGGGATGTATCAAAGAATGTGATTTTTAACACTCTTAAATACCCCGCAAATAATTGATGGTGCTTTTAAAAGAGGTGAAACGAATATAATCCATTTTAATATTACTGGGAGGTTAATGGTCCCAGCATTAAGATTATACTTGTAATGCACCTAACACAGTTTTGGGGACATAGGTGCTTCATTAATGTGACCTTTGCTTTTTTGTTAACACCTAACTGTTAACTTTAAAAATAATGTGGGAGGCTCTCAGTGTAATACGTTAATTATCTAATAACTTGAAGTCCAGTCCAACTTTGCAAATGGGCACCAGGTGATCTTCCTACTAGAACAACTTTGGCTGGGCAGTTTATTTGACCTTGTAATTTTCTTATTTGCCTTGTGTTTTTTATCTCATTTCTTTTTTGGCATTGTGACCTCTTATTTAGTCACTTAATTTTGCAGTGAGATGAAATGCCGTGAGCATTTATGAAGTTCTGTTGTAATTTTCTGAAACTGAGTTGAATTGTAGAGAGAGGTTAAGTGTGAAATATCATTTGAGTTATGATTAACTTGAGACCCTGCCTATTACTGAGTGTACCCAATACTTGTTTGATTAGGAGTCTGGTGCTGGGGAGGACACAGGTACCCAAAGGGCTGTCTGCAGAGGCTGACTGGGTCCAGAGAGACTCTGACCTTGAATCTCCTACTAAGGGTCACCTGTGACATTGTGGGCTTTGGGTGACCAGCCATCTCTCCTAGAATGCCCTCTTTCTTGTCATCCTGTAGTCTGGCCTCAGAGAAATTACACAGTTGTCACTTGTAATAAGGTGCTAATGGGGCATGTAATTTCCAACATGTTGCTCATGCACAGGAAGATTCCAGGAGAGTGAGATGCTTGTATAGTCTTTGCGGATAATACAGCATTGGAATCCGGGACTGCACATAGAATTTCCAGTTCATTCCAAACATCCCTGTGTACACAATGAGATTGTTTTCCCCGTAATGACTAAGAGAACTTTGATAATATCATTTTAGGTCTTCCATATTTTGGAGAAATTTGAAACAGATTTCATTCTTCCCATTTTCTTTGGAGAGATATATTTAACACTGGTTGAGTACTGATCAAGAACTGAGCATCTATAAATAATATTATTAATAAAATCAGCTGACACTTATTTAAGCATTTACTGTGCTCCAGGCTGTACCATGTTTACGACAATCCCATGGAATGGCTATTATTATCTTTTTGTACAAATGGGAAAACGAAGGCTCAGAGGGATTACATAACCTCTTTAGTCAGATTTGGAAGAACTTGAGTGGAATGTCTTTTCCATAAAAGCACAATATTTCTAACAAGAGGTACCCAGAACTTCCAAGTATGATTCTGGTGATTTACTTACCCCTTTTTATACAAAACCTTTTATTTCACTCTGGAATTTTTTTCCTTTGGTCATATATTGTGTTGCTGAGCAGTAATTAGTTACTGAGAAAGGATTACTTTGGAGAGAATTTTATAAGTGTGTTTTTCTTCTCTGCCCTTAAAGCTTTGTGATGTTGGTCACATAAGCTGGACAAACATTGTCTGAGTGAATGTTAGCTCCACTAGGACTTAGGTTCCTTGAGGTCAGTGAGTCAGTCTTTCTTGTCCACCTTTGGATCTCTGGCACTCAGTCACTCAGTATTATTCAATGAATGACTCAAAACTGTTTATATATATATATATATATATATACATACACACACACTATTCAATGAATGACTCAAAACTGTTTATATATATATATATATATATATATATACACACACACACGTTATATATACAATTACATGTATAATTTTTTTGTAAAATGGTATATATATATATATTTCTGTAAAATGGAAGCATTATATCTTTATTCAGTTATAAAAAGTCACTTTTCAAAAGAACATATAGATTGATTGGTTCAAGATGGCAGAGTAGAAGGACGTGCTCTCACTCCCTCTTTCGAGAACACTGGAATCACAACTGCTGAACAATCATTGACAGGAAGACACTGGAACTCACCAAAAAGATACCCCACATCCAAAGACAAAGGAGAAGCTACAATGACATGGTAGGAGGGGCACAATCACAGTAAAATCAAATCCCATAACTGCTGGATGGGTGACTCACAAACTGGAGAACACATACCACAGAAGTCCACCCACTGGAGTGAAGGTTCTGAGCCCCATGTCAGGCTTTGAAACCTGGGGGTCCGGCAACGGGAGGAGGAATTCCTAGAGAATCAGACTTCGAAGGCTAGTGGGATTTGATTGCAGGACTTCGACAGGCCTGCGGGAAACAGAGACTCCACTCTTGGAGGGCACACACAAAGTAGTGTGCGCATCAGGACCCAGGGGAAGGAGCAGTGACCCCAGGGGAGACTGAACCAGATCTACCTGCTAGTGTTGGAGGGTCTCCTGCAGAGGCAGGGGGTGGCTGTGCCTCACCGTGAGCCCAGTTAGGCTCCAGTGTTGGGTTGCCTCAGGCCAAACAACCAACAGGGAGGGAACTCAGCCCCACCCATCAACAGACAAGCAGATTAAAGTTTTACTGAGCTCTGCCCACCAGAGCAACAGCCAGCTCCATCCACCACCAGTCCCTCCCATCAGGAAACTTGCACAAGCCTCTTAGATAGCCTCATCCACCAGAGGGTAGACAGAAGAAGCAAGAAGAACTATAATCCTGCAGCCTGTGGAACAAAATCCACATTCACAGATAGATAGATAAGATGAAAAGGCAGAGGGCTATGTAACAGATGAAGGAACAAGATAAAACCCCAGAAAAACAACTAAATGAAATGGAGATGGGCAGTCTTCCAGAAAAAAAATTCAGACTAATGATAGTGAAGATGATCCAGGACCTTGGAAAAATAATGGAGGCAAAGATCGAGAAGATGCAAGAAATGTTTAACAAAGATCTAGAAGAATTAAAGAACAAACAAACAGAGATGAACAACAGAATAACTGAAATGAAAACTACACTAGAAGGAAGGAATAAGCCTCTTAGATAGCCTCATCCACCAGAGGGTAGACAGAAGAAGCAAGAAGAACTATAATCCTGCAGCCTGTGGAACAAAATCCACATTCACAGATAGATAGATAAGATGAAAAGGCAGAGGGCTATGTAACAGATGAAGGAACAAGATAAAACCCCAGAAAAACAACTAAATGAAATGGAGATGGGCAGTCTTCCAGAAAAAAAATTCAGACTAATGATAGTGAAGATGATCCAGGACCTTGGAAAAATAATGGAGGCAAAGATCGAGAAGATGCAAGAAATGTTTAACAAAGATCTAGAAGAATTAAAGAACAAACAAACAGAGATGAACAACAGAATAACTGAAATGAAAACTACACTAGAAGGAAGGAATAGCAGAATAACTGAGGCAGAAGAATGGGTAAGTGACCTGGAAGACAGAATGGTGGAATTCACTGCTGTGGAACACAATAAAGAAAAAAGAATGAAAAGAGATGAAGACAGCCAAAGAGACTTCTGGGACAACATTAAATGCAACAACATTCGCATTATAGAGGTCCCAGAAGGAGAAGACAGAGAAAAAGGACCCAAGAATATATTTGAAGAGATTATAGTTGAAAACTTCCCTAACATGGGAAAGGAAATAGCCACTCAAGTCCAGGAAGCACAGAAAGTCCCATAAAGGATAAATCCAAGAAGAAACACACCGAGACACATAGTGATCAAATTGGCAAAAATTAAAGACAAAGAAAAATTATTGAAAGCAGCAAGGGAAAAACGACAAATAACATACAAGGGAACTCCCATAAGGTTAACAGCCAATTTCTCAACAGAAAATGTACAGGCCAGAAGGGAGTTGCATGATGTACTTAAAGTGATGAAAGGGAAGAACCTACAACCAAGATTACTCTACCCGCAAAGAACTCATTCAGATTCGATGGAGAAATCAAATGCTTTACAGACAAGCAAAAGCTAAGAGAATTCAGCACCAACAAACCAGCTCTA